>NC_089582.1:132423455-132561115 GCF_019320115.1 Miscanthus floridulus | reverse complement strand
GGTGAGCTGCAGCGGCGTGACAGTGACAGTGCATAGGGCGAGCTGCAGCGTCACGTGCGGTGAGCTGCAGCGTCGGGACGGCGAGAGAGCGTGGGGCGAGCTACAGCGTCACGCGGGGTGAGCTGCAGCATCGGGATGACGAGAGAGCACGGGGCGAGCTGCAGCGGTGGTTTGTCTGGTTTCGACGAACTCTGTCGCCGTGTCGAAGGAACACCTGTAGCAGTAGCAGAGAAGCGGGCATGCATGCATTATTGTCACTTGTGATTTGTGCTAACACATCTTGAATTCTGTTGATTGTGATTTGTGCTAGCACACATCTGTTATTTGTCCTTGTCCTTTCATAGAAAAAATTGTCTCTTGTGATTTGTGCTAACACATCTTGAACTTTGTTAATTGTGATTTGTGCCAACACACACCTCTTATTTGTCCTTGTTCTTTCATAAAAAAATTATCCTCTTATGATTTGTGCTAACATATTTTAAACTTTGTTAATTATGTTTTGTACCAACACACACCTCTTATTTGCCCTTATCCTTTCATATAAAAAAAATTGTCTCTTGTGATTTGTGCTAACACATGTTGAACTTTGTTAATTGTGATTTGTGCCAACACACACCATTTGTCCTTGTCCTTTTATAGAAAAAATTATCTCTCGTGATTTGTGCTAACACATCTTGAAATCTGTTAACATGTTACATAACTGAACCCTTGATCTGTCAGACCTTTTATTACAGAGAAGAGGCAGTCTGCAGCTAACCGGATCAGAGAGAAGTACCTTGACAGAATTCCAGTAAACTTCTACCCTCCTATATGCATTGTTTTTTGTTTGTGTTAATTTACTCAAAATTCTAAAATCTTCTCTGTCAGTGCGTCCGATCTACAGCTTGGCCACGCTCTGCTGCTGCTGCATGCTCCCGGGCATGTGAATAGACTGCTATAGATGCTCTGAACATATAGTATCTCCTCAGGCCTATCCACTAATGAATTAGTGGCGTTCATTGTTCTTGTCCATAATAGTCGCAGTGCTCTGTTCCTATTAATTTGTTATATTCATGAAAAATAAATAAAACATTTAGTTACTTAATAATTGCAACCAGCAATGCTGTAAATTGCAATTATTGAGCACTGCAATTTTAGTGTTGATGATATGCAATATGTCCCTTTTTACTTTTAGGGGTTGACTATTAGTAAAGAAATCATTCTTCCACGAGAATCCTTCCAACTTTTTTGATCTGGGTGGTGTGTAGTGGGTTGTACATGGTATAGTTGAACTGAGCGGTTTGGGATTCATAGTTTGTCTGTTTTCCATATTTTCTACAATTGTATAATGTCTTACTGGGCCATAACTTTTTCTTTGTTTATTGTGATTTGTGCTAGCCCACACCATAGTTAAATTAGTAATAATACTAGTACTTTTCTAATAGCCAGAGGCAAATCATTTCTCCCTTTCATTACTAAAGCTGCACTTGCACGACCACTGTTCGCCTAAACAATCATTTAGCCCGTTTAAATACCGTGTAAATGCTACACGGTGGTCCGCCGTTTCTGTTTAATCACCCGTTTACCCTATTTAATTGGCCGTTTAGCCCGTTTAATGGGACGTTTTGCCCGAATAATGGCTAAACGGTAGGTGACCGACTGTTTACCGTTTAGCGATTAGGAAAACACTGTGCACGGCAATGCTCAGTATTTTAGCTCTTCAAAGTTGATAGCAGAGGCAGAAGTGTCCTTCAGTATTGCTTTTGCTGTGTTGTTTAAGTTCTGTAGCCGTATGCAAAGCTAACCTGCGCTTTATATATAGTTTACTACCATGTTTCAGAGATTTCAGGCTACATCCCTCAATAATAATTTAACTAATTCTTGGTAGGAGGCTGTTAGAGATTTTAGACATTTATCTTCGGTGCTTGTCATAGATCTGCTAGATTTCTATATATTTATCTTCCTATAGAAAAAATTGTTAGTTGTGATTTGTCCCGACACATTTTAGAAATTTGCTAGTACAGGATGATTGAGTCCTGCACTGATGAAATGTAATAGTTTAATTTATTTTTCTTTCTTTCTGACATGTGCTATAATTTGGTAGGTTGATCGAGTCCTGTACTCATCAGTTGTATACCCTCACAATTATGGTTTCATTCCAAGGACTCTTTGTGAAGACAATGACCCAATGGAAGTGTTGGTTTTGACGCAGGTTAGTCTTCCTTCTTCCACTTGTCTTTGTCTTGTGGGGGGCATCTGTGAAGAATGTAGAGTATTCACTTTTTGGATTACAACGTCCTTGTTTCTGTTCAAGGATAGCTAACATTAGTTCTCTTGTAGACACATTCTCAGACAGTTAGACTGACTAGCTGCTCTATTGTTGAGTCAATTGCAGTTATTTGTGAACGAATTTTGTGATATCATATGAGGAGTGTCATGACCTTGTGATGATTTATCTCATGCAGGAGCCTATTATTCCTGGTTCGTTCCTCTCCGAGGAAGAGCAATTGGCCTTATGCCCATGATTGACCAGGTATTTCACGTTAGACACTATTTGAGGTAGAGGGAAAAGAACAACCCTGCTTTTACTTCGTTTCTAATTATGGGTATCTGTTGGGTGTTGTCAGGGTGAAAAAGATGACAAGATAATAGCAGACTGCTGATGATCCTGAATATCGTCACTACAACTATACAGTGAGTTGTCTCCTCACTGCCTATAAGAGATCAAGCGCTTTTTTGAAGACTGTATCCTGCTTAATTCATCTACTGTCATCTTACTACACATGCTCAATTATATTTGGGACAATCATATCTACAGGTATAAGCTTCCTTAGCGATATATCCTAGACAACAAAAATGAGAACAAAGAGGTTGTTGTCGATGCATTCTTGCCTACGACCACAGCTCGAGAGGCCATTTAGTACTCCATGTAAGCTCAGCACTTTCCCTACTAATTTTCCATTTAGTACTTAGGGAATCCTCATGACTTATTGATTTGTACTAATTAAACTATGGTCTTTTCATTGGTGATGTGATCATTCTTAGGGCCCACATTGATAAGCAGCTTGGATTAGTGGTGTAGATGTCGTCCAAGCTATTTAGTTACCTAGTGATTTATTAAGGTGGATTATGTATTTATATACATATACAGTATAATTGCAATAACAATATGTAGTATTTACACTATTTGAAATGTGCAATTTTTGTATTCTTGTTTTGTAATATTTTAAGATGATATTCATTGTGCATTTTTTCACCGATAACATCTCATTATGTGTGAGTAAATATTTTGTGTCAGTAGTAATTTCATCAATATAATGCATTACACTTAATTTGCATATAAGATTGTGCAAAATCTAGCGGCATCTGAAATAGTAATTGGGTGCTCTTAGTTAATTTTGATTTGTGGCAGAGTTTCTTTCTGCAGTGGCAGAGTTGTTATTTTGTCAATAAGCTTGTACATGTGTTTACTAGGTCAATAGTTCAATTGTAGCCCAAATGAGCAAAATTTCAGTTAGCGGGTATCGGTTTGTCTGCCCGTTAAGCTTTGACGGGCCCGGTAAGGTTTGACGGGTTTGATTCGCGGACCCGTTAACACTACCTGCGTACAAAAAACAACTGAAACAGAATTTGGGCGTTGGATCCAGATCTAATGGTAAACAGAATCTATGTGCTAGCTTTTGATAAAACACATGTTTTTTATATATTACAACTCGTGTGTTATGTAGCTAGGAAACAATCATGTGCTACTTTTTGTTGAAACACATAGTTGTTGGATAGACCGATGTATTTCAGGCCATCATTTGTTACGAGGACCTCTGTGCAGTTCATCTGTGTGGGATTAATTTCTTCATTTCTTAGTTCAGAAACAGCATTGGCTGGTGCTGCTCATCATTCGTTGTCTGAAGCCTTAATGAGCTGGTGCTATTTTGTGACTGTTGTTAGTCTAAATGCACATTCAGCCATTCAGGTATTCTCCTTGGATTCGAATATTGCAGGTTACATTTGAGGCATCACTTGCTATCAGGTTTCAGGAGCAGCGGACAGTTTCGAGCCCATAAACAAGCCTCGCGATCGGATGGCCTTTACAGATCTGGATGTTTGGGCCTCTACGGAGTTGGAATTTTGGACCGGAAGCCTGTGTTTGGTTTCAACAGTGAATGGGCATACCGGGCGAACGCACGATACACTGCGATGAATGTGCCAATGCCGCTGCAAGCCTGCAAGTCTCTTGTTCCTTTTTCCTTTAAAAAAAAAAAGCCTGCAAGTCTCTGTTTCAACTTTTAACCAACGAAGCTGCAGATGTTTTTTTTAAGAAAAAACTGCAGAGTGCTGACTGCTGCAACATACAACTCGTGGATTTTTCATATGGTTTATATTTCCTTCGGCCGCTTCAGTGCGTGTTTCATAGCGCGCACGGTGCTCCCTTCCTCTCTTTTTTCCATTGACCATTGTGCGCGAGCCCGAACACTGTTTGAAACCGCGCCTCACGTGGCGTGGCAACAAAAACTTCCCTGCCTTGCTCAGAGCTCGAGTGCTTCTTCACAGCGTGTTGATTTGATTTGACCGCTGGCGCGTTCCTGGTAGCACGCATTCACGCACGCACAAGCAGAGCACGAGCACTGGTGCTCCGTTCCGCAGCGAGCCGTTTGACCCGCGTTCCTGGTAGCACGCATTCATCGTTCCTGGCAAGCACCGGCGACTACACCGAGCGTCAAACGATACTATTCTTTATTATTAGTGCGCCTCCGATGAACCGCGTACTTTGACTGTTCTGGATGCCAAGCAAGACTCACGACCTCTTCTTCGTCCGATTAGGGCAGGCACCACGCACGTCAGCAATCATCAGCCTGTTCGTTCAGGCTGCATATTTTTCACTGGCCGTCCAAATCATCGTCGCCCTCCCTGTCTCTGGCTGTGGCTGACCACATAGGCATAGCCCATCCGCTCCGGCTTCGCTTCTGAAGACAGAAGACTCCAGCCCTGGGCGTGGACTCGATTTTGGCAGGCAGGCCAAGCAGTGGCCAGTGGGTTCAGACCAGCAGCAACAGCAACTTGATGCATATCCATTAGCCGGCTACGTACTATCCTAATCCTACTACACACTGTTCCCCAATCGTTTTGGAGACCGTCACGGGTGGGGTTTCTCCTTGTCGTTATGCTGCACGGATGCTCGGGTAGGGTAGGCAGTAGGCTGGTCGCCAAAGCGCACGCACGTCTGTCCGTCGCCAACTCACGCCATGCCATGCCGTGACCGTGAGAGCAAGGCAGACAGACGACGCCGAATGCGTGCTGCCCCTGGTGCTGCAGTGTCACGGCAAAATCGCTCCGCCCCGCCAAAACAGAACTGCCACGTACGGCATAGTCGGCGTCCGTGTCGCACGACACGATCCGCCCGCCGGCTCACGGACGTAGCGAGACGGCGAGGTGTGAACGGGCGGGCCGTGGCGTCCCTTTCCCGGTGGTTCCCGCCCCATCGGCGCTTTTACGGGCAGGGGGCAGCAGTCCCGCTCGCACGGCCCGCGCCTCGCGACGGCCGACGAGACGCGGGGACATCAATGCCCGGTTCCCGTTGACGCCGACCCGTGATCGGCGATCGCTAGCATTGCTACCGCGAGTCCGCGAGCGTGTGCGTGCGACCTCCGGCGGGTGCTGACGAATCGCTTTACAGCGAAACGGGGAGGGGAGCAGTAGCACACTGCTGCTGAGTGCTGACACCGTGACACGGGCAGGAGTTGGAAAGAAATTGCAGTGATGGCCGATGAGCACGAGGAAAGTAGGGTCTAATCTCTGCCATGCTGAATTGGTGGCGGCGTTCAAATCGCGTTATGGGGCCGCTGAATGGGTGCCTAATACACAAGGTACTCCTACCATTAAGTTGGGGTTTACTCAAAGCGGAACGCGGTGTGTGAATTGTAATTAATGGATGAAAAGTGGTTAAGGCATCTTGAATGCCAAGGGGAAAAAAATGTGACCACGAAGATCATATGAAATTTAGAGGGTAGCAAGAAAAACATGAAAAAAAATATGCAAAACTGCATGTGGACTTTGCGAAGTATTGAGGATTCGAGGAAAAAATTCTATGCGACAACGCCGTGTGGTGCTCCTGTGCGACAGCCTATAGTTTCTTTAACAATTTATGCACCCATTTTTTTTTTGTTAAAAAAAGCTGCTAAATCAGAATCTTCGAAGTCCAACACGATCATCCAGAAATATCTATAAAAAAAACTCCATTATGAAAGCCTACTTAAAAGTTTTGGAGGAATTTCAGGAACTCTTGCGTTCTTAGCAAGTCCATGCATAACCAACCCACAACTAATAGGTTATTTTGTCATAGCATCAAAGTAGCTGGGCTCACTCTCACCCTTTTGCTTTGTGCTGGAACCAAGTGAAGAAACTTCCAATCGGGTAGACGCATTTTTATTTGATTTGACAATAAAATGCGCACGAGACACTCCTCTGGCAATCCCTCCACACGTTTCGTTGGAATTGGAACAGCACAGCAACGCCCCCCACTTGAGCCAGGAAATCCGTTCGCCGCTTAAACGCTGTAGCGCTACGCTTTTGCAACCATCAAAACGTCGACCTGTCCGCTATGATTAGGCAGCCAAGATTGCACGAATCCTGCGCAATGTCATTTTAAATCCCCTCACCTAACCTCCTCTTTCGTCCAATCCCCTCACCTAACCTCCTTTTTCGTCCAGTCCTCTTCACTCTTCCAACAAAGTTTCCTTCTCCCGTAAGGCCATTAAATATAGTATATAATCACCAGCAGAATCGAATTTTCCAAAAATTACGAACGAGAAGATAAAATAACAAGATTGCTATTGGACAACCGCATGTTTCACCGAGCCCCAGCAACCGGTTTTTGACCGTAGATTTCCTTCCCCTGCCATAGGCGGGCCGTGGATCCTCCTCTCCTCCTCTGATTCCTCGGCCCCGTTCGTTTGGTTTATAGGTCGTATTTTTTAATCAATGAATAGTATTTTTTTCTCGCAATAAATTAGTCAATAGTACTTTTAGCCATGGCTTATCAGTCAAGCGAACATGGCGATCACCTTGCCAGGAAATCACCTCAGCACAGCACCGCCCTCGGCGGGCGGACCCGGCTCATCACTGACTCCTCCAGGCACCGCGCACGAGATCCGCGGCGGAAGGGCCGGAGCACCCAAGGGCGGCTGCGCCCCGGGCAGCCGGGAACCGGCTCATGCGTTCCTTCGAGCGCGGCGCACGAGATCCGGGTGTACGTGTACCCTACCGCGGAAGAACTGAAGCATGCATGGACGGCGGCGGCGACGCTACTGGCGGAGGCGCCGGTCAAGATGCCCCGCGCAAGGGCGGCACAAGCGACCGCATAACTTGTTCGTGCTGCTGCTCGTCTTGTTCGTCGTCTCCCGTTCACAGATTGTTCATAATTTATATTTTTTTCTAAAATTTGTGAAAAACAATTTGACATATATTTCTCGGCTATAGAAAAAAATTGAAAAATTTGGCATATATTTGTTTGAAATCTATAGTTATCCCTAAATTACATCACTATGTTTAGTAAATTATAGTAAAGTAATCATTGTAAATATAGTAATAAGACTGTGTAAATATAGCTATAAAATAATATAAGTGTATAGAAAAAATCTGATTATTGGGAGAGGCTAAAACGATAGATTCTAAAATAAAATGAAAGCTAGAGGAGAAAAAGAAAAGAAAGACGAGAGGGGAGAAGAGGAAAGGCGTGAGCGAGGTCGTGTTTGACCACCTCCCCTTCTCCGCTCGTCACCCACCTTCCTCCGTTGCCTCCCACTCCGCGGCCCCGTAGCTGCTGGGCTTGGCTTTACCACTGGCGGGTTCCCACACGGGGGCCAGACGCCGCCACCGCTGACCCCGTCTACACCGAATCCCCCCGCGCGATTTAACCTCTCTCGCCTCGCCTCGCTCGCCGCCTCCGCTTCCCTACAACGCGCACGCGCTGTTCGTTCCTCGGCCGCTCTCTCCATCTCCGCCCTTCTCCTCCCCCCCCCCCACAGATCTCCGCGGGCCGTGCGGTTCCTTGATTCGCCTTCTCCGGGGCTGTCGGATCTCCGCGGCGGCTAGGGAGTAGGGATGGGCAACTGCTGCGTGACGCCGAACGGAGCCGCCGACGCCGGCGGCGGCAAGAAGCACAAGGAGACCAAGGAGCCCAAGCAGAAGAAGGGCAAGAAGCCCAACCCCTTCTCGATCGAGTACAACCGCTCGGCGCCGGCGAGCGCGCCGAAGCTGGTGGTGCTGCGGGAGCCCACGGGGCGGGACATCGCGGCGCGGTACGAGCTCGGCGCGGAGCTCGGGCGCGGCGAGTTCGGGGTCACCTACCTCTGCACGGACCGCGCCTCAGGGGAGGCGCTGGCCTGCAAGTCCATCTCCAAGAAGAAGCTCCGCACCCCCGTCGACATCGAGGACGTGCGCCGGGAGGTGGAGATCATGCGCCACCTCCCCAAGCACCCCAACGTCGTCACGCTCAGGGACACCTACGAGGACGGCAATGCCGTGCACCTCGTCATGGAGCTCTGCGAGGGCGGGGAGCTCTTCGACCGCATCGTGGCGCGGGGGCACTACACCGAACGCGCTGCCGCCTTGGTCACACGCACTATCGTCGAGGTCGTGCAGGTGAGATTTCGTTTCGATACGTAGTAGAATCATTACTATTGAACAGCAAAATTACAAATGAATGTAGTTACATGTGTTTCGGTTACTCTCATTATGCCGCGTGGGGTCAGTTTCCAGTCACTAATATGACAACTTTCTCAATAGTTGATTCGATAGGTTGTGTAGTAGTAAATGTTTAGCTGTGTTCACTCTAGCTACTAGCTTAGACTATCATTCCTTGGCTAATCATCCTGTAATTAGATAGGTTGTAGTTTCATTTCTGCAGTCTTTAACTCGTTTATAATCTGAACGATGAGATGAGTTAACTTGTTCATCTGTTATTTCTTGTACAATGTCAGATGTGCCATAAGCATGGAGTGATGCACAGGGATCTCAAACCAGAAAATTTCTTGTTTGCGAACAAGAAAGAATCAGCGGCCCTTAAGGCCATTGATTTTGGCCTATCTGTATTTTTCACGCCAGGTGCAGTTTATGTTCCTTTATCTATTTATCATTTTGCTTCATCAGTCATTGTCGATGATGTCATCTTGTTGACAATATGATCACTGGACTGTGGTGGTCTGTCTTATCTCCTTTGCTACTTGCTTTCATGGCATATGTTGAAGTACCGAATTTGAATTTGTGTAGGCGAACGGTTTACTGAGATTGTTGGAAGTCCTTATTACATGGCTCCAGAGGTGCTAAAGAGAAATTATGGCCCAGAGGTTGATGTTTGGAGTGCAGGAGTGATTCTGTACATTCTTCTTTGTGGTGTCCCTCCATTCTGGTCAGGTTAGTTTTGTATCTGGAATGATGGACGACTGTGATACATACATCTGTATACAACAGCAGTTTAGAATGTTGAGAATTACAAAAAAAAAAAAAAAAAGAATACGTTCCAATTTCTTGTAAATTCAAATGTTCATTATGGCATACTGTGTACTAATACTCTTATTTTTCTTGACATTGAATTTGGGTGTGGTGATTGGGAGATGGGGCTGTAGAAGATAAAAATGCATCTTAATCTTGTGTTATTAAATGTTTCTGACATTTTTGTGTTTCAATGTTGCAATGCAGAAACGGAACAGGGTGTTGCTCAGGCAATTATCCGATCTGCCATTGATTTCAAGAGAGATCCATGGCCAAGGGTGTCTGATAACGCCAAAGACCTTGTCAGAGGAATGCTCAATCCGGATCCGAAACGACGATTGACAGCTCAGCAAGTGCTTGGTAATAATCATTCTCGCACTAGATGACTATATTGTGTTTTACTCGTTTTTTTGTTTTAATTTGAAACCAGTGAGAATTATAATCCTAGATTGCTGAACCTTGTGTTAGCATTGATGGAAGATAATGCTATAATATTTCATAAGTGTTCTCCCCTATATATTTGTCTGATAACCTTGTATCTCCCTCCAGATCACCCATGGTTACAGAACATTAAGAAGGCTCCAAATGTCAATTTGGGTGAAACTGTTAAGGCCAGACTCCAACAATTCTCTGTGATGAACAAGTTCAAGAAGCATGCACTTAGGGTACATTTCAGTCTGACTTGACCCCAAACGATACCCCTTTAATTGTCATATTTGCTCTGGAATTCCTCACATCTTTGAATACAGGTCATAGCTGAGCATCTTTCGGCAGAAGAGGCTGCTGACATAAAGGATATGTTTGAGAAGATGGATCTTAACAAGGATCAAATGCTTAGTTTCGATGAGCTGAAGCTTGGTCTGCATAAGTTTGGTCACCAAATGCCTGATGCAGATGTTCAAATACTAATGGAAGCTGTGAGTTGACACTCTTTTCCTCCAGAACAGAAACTTAATTTGCACCTCTTTAATATTGGGCTGGAGTTTTTTTTTGTTTATGTCAAACACCTTTGAATAGTATTCTTTCAACCTAGTTTAATGTTTGTCTTTTTCATTTTAATTGAGCATTCTGTCACGAAGGTGATGTGTTGGGCCTTTTATATTTACTGTTTGTGCATGTCGTGCCAGGCGGATGCTGATGGAAATGGGTCCTTGGATTATGGAGAATTTGTTACATTATCTGTTCATCTAAGAAAAATTGGAAATGATGAGCATCTGCATAAGGCATTTGCATACTTTGACCGGAACCAGAGTGGTTATATTGAAATCGATGAACTCCGTGAGTCATTAGCTGATGACCTTGGACAAAATCATGAAGAGGTTATCAATGCCATTATCCGTGATGTAGACACCGATAAGGTTTGTACTTCTTGGTCAATTAGTTGTAAATGGATGTAGCTTTTTTCTCATTTCTTGTTTAGCTCATTTGGTGTAATGATTAAAAGGCTAAACTCTGTTATACTGAGTATCCCAAACTGTTTTTGTTATCTTGTTCCTCAGGATGGCAAGATAAGCTACGATGAGTTTGCGGCGATGATGAAGGCCGGAACAGACTGGAGGAAAGCATCGAGACAGTATTCGAGAGAGCGGTTCACCAGCCTGAGCCTTAAGCTGCAAAAGGATGGATCGTTGCAGATGACGAGTACGCGGTAGTCAGATAACACCCATAGGCAAGTTGTGAATTACAGATGGAAACCCTGTGTAGATTTTTGTGGTTGTTTGTTGACAGCTCTTCTGCTCGTCCTGATGTTCGATTGCTTTCTATTCTTCGTTCGACGCTTGTTTGAAGCATTAGCTAGGGGGATTGTTGATGCTATGATTGTATTTAGAGTGCATGATCCACGCCTCACTCATTTCCACGCCTTAGGGCAAAGTGTACTGTACAAGAGAAAGAGGGGAAAAGGATTAGAAGGTTGTACGCATTTCTTAACTTCTGTGGATTCATGTGCGTTGTTCTTTAATATCCTGATGACGAGTTCACGCATGTGGTGCTCGATACCGGTTGTTTGAACCTGGATGGAGGAATTCAATTTACGGGTCAACTGAACGGATGAAGCCATGAAGGTGCTTCACTCCAAAGTCTGCTGCTTGACCACGTCTCTCATTGCCAATTTTTTGAAGCGTAGATAACTGACTCCTGTATGCATATATGGACAGTCCAGCCAGAGATCCATTTGGTATACAAAAGAAATCTTTGAATCGTGTATGGTCATCATTGTGAGCGTAGCGCCAAACTTGTGTGTGGTGTTTTCCTGTCCCTGCCTAAAAAAAGAGGGCATTGGCAATTTGGCATTCAAAAGATGGAACAGGTGGGTTTGTTCAGACGTGACATACTACTACGTTTGAACACAATTTAGAGTTGGACTGGTGAGCCGGTCAACAGCCTGCCTATGACGACGCTAAACAAAGCGAAACGTAAACGCGCCTGAAAAATCGGCCGGTGCAATGTAGCTGTCCGGGACCGGGTTGCCGGTTGCCTCGCTGAGGCACCAGCGACCTGACCGAGCGGGAGTTGCCGGCTTTGCCGCTGCCGGCCGCCCTGCAGCTGACGTCCACGAACTCCTCCCTCTCTTCGTCTTCGGCGAGAAGCAGATGCGGATTAGGTGCAGCCGCGGCGGAGGCCGTTGGTGTCCGACTGTCCGTTCGTCCTCTTCGCTTTGACTTCTCGTGCGTGCCCGGTTGAGTGGTTGACGCCACACACGCACGTACGCCGTCTGCTGCTGCAGGCTGTCGTCCTGTGTGATCCGCTCGGATTCGTGCGGACGCGGGGTTGGCCCGGTGACCGCTTTTGTCAAAAGGATTTAAATGGTGGTTAAGTGACACATCGACAGGGGCGACGTCAGAACAGTACAGGCAGCAGCAGGAGCTCAATGAAAGGTAGTCTTGCGGCGGCTGGTGGTACTCTCGCTTGATGAGAAGAGAAAGAGACGTACGTGCTGATCCGACCGATCGATGGTTTGCCTAGCTTGCAAGCCAAGTTGCCAGTGCTTATGCGAATTTGTTGTTATAGAAAAATATTGTTCGTTCGCTAAAAAGTACTGCTGAAGTAATGCAACAGAACAGGATCAGAATTGTTCACTCCCTGTTTTTTTAGGGGATATTGTGCCAAAGCCTTGTCCAAGTCCGATGACAGCTTTTCATTAGCATCAGCAAGCCATTAATGCCTTGTTTAGTTCCAAAAAGTTTTCCCAAAAAGTGTTACAGTAGCCATCATATCGAATCTTGTGATACATGCATGTAGTATTAAATGTAGACGAAAAAAAAACTAATTGCACAGTTTGGTCGGAAATCGCGAGACGAACGTTTTGAGCCTAATTAGTCCATGATTGAATACTAATTGCCAAATAAAAACAAAAGTGCTACAGTAGCCAAATTATCAAATTTCACCCAACTAAACACAGCCTAAGGCCATCGTCGGCCCATGATCACATTACTTCATGTACAAGTTTCATTTCCTTTTAATGTCCTGATAATTGCCTTGCCATATTTGTCATTCCCTGCGCAAATTAAATGCCTGCAGCTATTCGAGTTAGGTAAACATAACCATCAGCCTATTCGGCAGCCTATATCTGGCTTATAAGCCTTGGCTTATCAGTCAACGAACAATATTTTTCTCTCACACAAAATCAGCCAGCAATACTTTCAGCCATGGCTTATAAGTCAATCCAGCCGAAACGAACATGCTGCATATCATCATCAGTCTAATCTTTACCTCGTCACGCATCGGCACGCAAAGCCTGCCGTACCAACAAACCAAAACTCTCTCGCACAAGAGTGGCATACTTGCTGGCACAGTTGCACGAAGCATGCAGCCCGATAAATACCCGGCAGTGGATCATGAATTCATGATGCAACCAAAGCTCAACAGGAATACAAGATGCAGGGAATGGCACAATAATGTTGACATCTTCTGATCATCAGAGCCTGCTGCGTCCTGCCTGATACATAAGACAAGACGGGACCAAATCAAACGTTGCTTGCAGAAGAATAAAGACTTGATAATGCAATTACTGGTCCCATCAGGCTCTGGCCGTGCCAGAACTTACAAGAATCTGCCACAAGATCACCTTAAAATTACCCTAATCTGTGCCAATTTACACACATCAAATGGCAATGGTAATAATTTGTTGGAAACAGAAATTTTTAACTTTCTATTTCGGTAGCAAAGGCAAAGCAGGCCGAGGCTAATGTCGAGCCAGAGTTACATGGGCCTAGATTTTCCTAGGGCCTGCTTGTTTTGTTCGAGCCCAGCGCGAGCAGAGGTCCATGTTGTATTCGAGACTCGAGAGTGAATTCCAGATACCTGTCAGGGGCTGATTACCGCTGCATAACCCTATCTCTTCCTACCCCCGGCGGCGCGGCCTCCCCATCCCCGGTGTTCTCCGATTTGGGGGGACGTCGCTTGCCCGCTCCGGTCTGCTCCTCTGGAGTGCGGTCCAGCGGAGCCCGCTACGTCGGCCGCCGTCCGTCTCTTCCCATCCTCTGGATCCTCCACCGTCCGGTGAGCACACCTCGACTGATTTTTAGGTACTCACGGACAGCATATGTACGGTTGCAAACGGCGCGGCGGCGGTCAGCCCGCCCCGCGTCCGCAGCAGCCGCGAGGGAATTTGCGGGCAGATGCGGCGGCCCGCATGACGCCGCTTGCTTTTGCGGGCTTCGCGGCAGCCCGCGTAGCGCCGGCGCCGCATACCTCGCGAGTCGCCCACCTGCTGAACGTCCGCCCGGGCTCCTGCCGCATCCTCGTCGCCCTCACCACCGCCAAGGTCCTGGGCGCGCTCGCCGCCTCCGCCGCCGCCGTCTCCCTCCCGATCCTGTTCCCGCGCCTGCTCCGCCTCAAGGTCCGCGAGTCCTTCCTCCGCACCAAGGGGCGCCAGCTCGGCCGCGACCTCGCCACCGTAAGCGCCGCGAGGAGACCGTCTGGCGCGTCGTCCGCGCCATCACGCACCACATCCGCGACCCCATCGACGCGCGCACTATCCTCCGCACCACCATGCTCCAGCTCGCCGCCGCCCTCAGCCTCAGTTGCCCGTGGCTTCCCCTCCGCGTTCTTCTGCCCAGGCTAGCTGCACAAACAGGAGGCTGCTTTCTCTGTTTGTCCTCCCTTCCTTGGCTGTCGCACCTCCTTGCGGGACGCCGCGGCGCCGTTGGACGGCTCCTATCTCGCGGGTTTGCAGCGCGGGTTTATGTGAATTGCGGCACGCGTAGCCCAGCGGGTTAGCGGCGCGGCCCGTGCCGTTTGCCTCCCAAATTGCTTCAGTTTGGTGTTCAACAAATTCATTATGCTTGTCGAATTGAACAAATAAATAAGTTAATCTGTGTTGGGTTTGCACCCCCTACATGATTTCAGTGTCAGACCAAACACTCAGTTCGTTTACCTGTATATGCGCAGGTAGCCGCATAAGGATTAAGGCCAAGCTCATGCAAAATGGTTCTATGCCAGGGCGTATCTGTTGGAAATGCTCAGCTGCTAGCTTTTCCTGGTAGATCATCAAGTCTTAAGAGCACCCAGTTTCATATTAAGACGAATCATTTTCCTGCAAGAGCTCTACGTGGTATGAAAACAGCAAATATATTTTCTTTTGGTTCACTTCAATTTCGACGATACTCTTTTATTTCCGTTGCCAACAGCGTTTTCTTGCTTTTCTGCTTTTATATCTTCTTGATTAAACCTTTTTGATTGATAATTCTAGTTCTAGACAAAATATCATGAAGCTGGTTCTTTTCTTATGAACTGAATGTTTCTTCTGATACCCAAAGACCTCCCTTTAAACATAGGTCAGTGTATGCCTCGAAGCAAAGTATTGTCTTAAACTATTCCACTTTATTCGTGCATGTTGCTTCTGCTCAAACAATATTATTATTATAGTGACTAGCACTATATTAGGTTATTCTTTTCTCCAGACAATTTGAGCTTGTAAAACCACCTTTGTTAATTCTGAATCCTCTCTTAGCAAAGTCTATAAAAATCAGCTATTCAGCTTCATAATTCTCTCTTGTCACTCCAGAATATTGTAAGCATGCAGGACATGGGACAACAACACAATGGGCCATTGAATGTCCATAATAGGATAACTGAAATATAACTAAAGAAATGCTGTTATGATTTAGAGCCTGTAGAGTTATCTCGGCTAAACCGATCCTGGGCTTCTCCAGAAGGTGGCTAGCGCTATCAATTCTTTTGTGTGTGCTGGCATATTCATTGCACCTTATCATTATATGTTATTTCTGGCAAATATTTTGTTTCCTATTAAGTGTCATCATATACTTATAGTCCTGCATTAGATGCTATAATATCTGGTGTTGCTGATTTCCTGGGCTCTACCTTGCAGTTCAATATTTTGTGTTTCATGAAAAAAAAGTTTTGCAGTTTTAGGATTGTTACTCCTTTGATTACTTGTTGAGGATCCATTTTCCGATATAGGTTTGCTGAAAAAAATAATATAATGTTTAGTTGACACATGTTTCAGACAATGCAAAGTAATAAACAAAATACAATCATTTAAACAGGATATGAATTTGAATTGTTCAGAGTTCCAGCCAGAGCATATTATCAACAAGATATATACATGATATGGAGTTCGAGCCTTGGTTTAGTTATCTCCATTGGTGCTTTTTTGTGTTTAGAACGACATTGGAAATGAAACCATTTTGCAAGTGTTGTGTATACTGATTTATTTAATGGACAGGATTTATCTATAGTTCCATTGTCACATTCTTTGATTATTGTCCCTAGTTACTAATAATGGATTTGATTTTCATTATTGTTTGTGTTTTTCAGTTGGTACTGATTCCATTCACCATGGCATGCCTACATCATTCCCGAGGGAGAATTCTGTCAGGGGCATCCCATCACTATCAAGACAGCACAATCAGCATCCAAGGTCTGTTAGTTGTCGGGCATCCTCACTGGCATCTTTCAGCTACCCTGAGCTGACATCCAAACCGAGATGGTGGTGGAGAACTCTAGCTTGTGTGCCGTACTTGCTGCCACTGCACAACATGTGGTCTTATGCCGACGTGATCTACCAACTGCACACTTACTTGCAGGGGTTTTCGCTGTTGTACACCTTCATCGATACCATGACTCTCTGTCCTGGGTGGCTCTTTCTGGTGATATTTATGACTGTGTACTTCTTCGTTGTGAGGCGGAAGTGGTCGCCGCACTTTCTGAGGTTCCATGTGATCCTAGCAATCCTTCTGGACACTGGTTCCCAAGCGGTGGCCACCATGTGTACCTGGATGCCAAGCATCGTTTATCAGGGGAAGCCAATGCAGTACTTCTGGATGTCTATCGCGTTCATACAGATCTTCACAGTGCTCGAGTGTTTGCGGTGTGCTCTTTGTGGAATGTATCCTGATGTCCCATTCATATCCCACACCGCTTTTATTCACTCTGATCTGAATCTGTTCAGATAGGTGCTTACTAGATAAGTTACAGGATTCAAGAAGGGTGGTTTTTTGAAATGGCTACTTACAGTTGTAGAGGTTGTGTTTTGTGTTTTGTTCATATTGAAGTCCTGTGTAATTCTTATCATAGGACCAGCTGGTACAATAGCATTCGAACAATACTGCAATTAATTTTCATTCCTCAGATGTGTTTGTTTGTATGTTTGGCTACCTGCAATTTTTTTTTCGAGCGGCAATACTTGCTTATCCGAACTCATGTTCGGTCTGTGTTCAGGGCTGAAATGCCTTAAAACTGTGTTCAGGGCTGCAATGCCTTAAAACTGTGCATTATATGGTGCCTCCGTTGCTGTGGCGATGAAGGTGCTAATCTGAGCACATAGAAAATGGAGGGGTTCCGAGGAAATTTTGTAGAGATTTGCAATGCCTGTGAAATTCATTCTTTCCATGAGGAGCTTGTGAAAATTTTGCCTAACAACAGTTTGATAGCACGCAAATCTCGACCGCACCGGAAAAATACAGTGAACATCGCATTTGATTTGTATTCAATTTTGGTTATGCTTACCAAATTAAGTGCTTGAATGTTCAACTCGAACTCAAAAATAAAAACTTTTCCCAAAAACGTTATGTCCCCGAAATTTATTCTGAACGGCTAGAATAAAACAAAACTGCATTGAACAAAATGATATACTCACGTGCCTGATCCATTTACATTTTTTTTTGCTAATGTCATTTTTTTTAGGAAAGCTAATGTCATTATTGTTAGTGTTAGACAGTTATATAGGCCTTATTACGGCCTAGGCCCATTGGCCCTGTTGTGTCATGGGCACGGCTGATTCCAGCCCATGTCTATCAGTTTAGGACTGGCATCGATCTTGCAATGCGTTTGGCAGCATAGAAATTAGTGGCGCGAGTTGGCGGAAGAAATTAAGGTGTGAATTTTTATTTGGTTGGTAGAGGGAAATAAGAAGGGGAGTTCAAGAGGGAATTCATATCTCCTGTTTGGTGTGTGTGTGTGTGTGTGTGTGTGTGTGTGTGTGTGTGTGTGAGTGGAAAATTATATGACAAGTCAATGATGGGAGGAGAAATTAAGCAAGTTAATAATTGAATTGACTAATTAGTGAGGGTAGGGCTAGTATTTTTGCCAAACTCTTTATGTGATCCTAAAATTGCTTGGATACATTGTATTTCAAGATGGAGAGAGCAGTTCATTGGCTATTAGAGAGAAATGGCAAACTCATAATGTATATTGATTAAAGAATGATAGGCATTTGGAGTGCTCTAACTCTGAATATTAGAGAATTTTTATGGTTGTCATACAGCAACACAATACAATATGCACATCGTTATTGCGATTTTTTTGCATGCGGAGAAGGGATGCAAGTTGTGTGGTTTAGACAGTGTTGCTGTAAACAATTGCGTATATGTCATGTAAACTTTACTTGGCAACATACTATGTTGTCTAGGGTGTAAATGGTTGATTACATTAAATAGTAAAAATGGTTCTGCACATGCTAATCAGTTGACAAAGAACGAGAAAAAAAACATGTTTTGACATGGCTTGCAAACCGTGTAATGGAAAAAATCAGTGATAAGGTGTAACGAAGTGAAGTAATTATGCATGAAAAAGAAGTAAAAAAAAAAGAACAAGTACATTTATCTGCTTGTGCCCTCAACATGAATCATGAAATGAATGAAGTCTACCGGCCATGTAAGGAAACTAATCAAGATAATAAACTAATTAGAGATATTTGAGGGCATTTATTTATAGAAAGAGATAGATTAAAAAGCTGACATGCACAGAAGGGATATATTCATGAAACAAAAGAAAATATTAATTTGTTATGTAAGTAAACTAATATGTTAGAAGTGTCGATTAGAAACCATGCATTAGGATTTGGGAACACGAGCGCAAAATAAAGATTATATTCTTTTCTACATATTTAGGGCATGTTTGGATTGATGTCTCCCAGGCAAGCTCGTGCTCAGGGCAAGCCATCCTAGCCCCGGACGCTCAAAATTGGACGCCTGGGAGCCGCACTTGCGCCACGCAAGATTCCAGGGATTAATCTAAACAGGCCCGTGTTTGTTTCGCGGCGTGGCCTGGGGATGCTCGCCGCAGATCGATCCGCAGCCTGTTCGTTTGGCTGTGGCTTGTCGTAAACGATCGTAAATTTCCAGCCGGAACAGTATTTTTCTCTTACACAAACCAACCAGCAGTACTTCTTTACGAACCAGCAACGATACGAACCAGCCAACTGAACAGGCTGCCGGCCGCCAGGCGCTATAAATCCACAGCTTGGGTAATTGCCTGGTCCAAGCATCTTTGTCAGGTTGAGAAGCAAACATGTCTCTATTCTCCTAGCTGTCCCCTTTGCCTCACAGTTGCAATTGTGCTGGAGGACTTCAGAATGCTACTTTTGTTCGAGGGCTCTCAGAGCAGAAACAGCTGTAGCATTTTCGTTATTATTTAGTAATTAGTGTCCAATCATAGTCTAATTAGACTTAAAAGATTCGTCTCATGAATTTCATTTAAACTATATAATTAATTTTATTTTTTATTTATATTTAATGCTTCATGCATGCGTCTAAAGATTCGATGTGACGAAAAATCTTGAAAAATTTTGCAAAATGAAGTGCAACTAAACATAGCGTTTCTATGTCACGAGACACTACCCATAGAAACCATTACTGCGTTCGGAGGGTGAGGTTGGCCACGGTAGCGTGGCTGATTTTGGATGATTAAATAGTATTTCGTGAGAGAAAATAAATTGAAACAAATCAGGACAAAACCAGCCGAACACGTTGCATATTTCCCAATGCAGACCGAATCATTCATTACTCCTCTCTCCCATTCTCTCGGCCTGTTCGCTTGTTGATTTCAGTCAGCCCAAACCAGTCAGTCAACAGTATTTTCCTCTCATAACAAACCAGCATCAGCCAACCCAAATCAGTTCAGAAACCAATCAGCGAACAGGCCGTCTAGTTGCTTCTATCTCTCCTCATCCGGTGTGGACGGGAACTTCGTGTGGCCACTGCAGCAGCGCTGGGATAGCCGCGCGAGTCTGCTGGGCGAGGCTGCACGAGGTTCCGTGCGGGCGGCGGTGCAGGGCGACGGCATGCGCAAGGTCAGGGCGGCGGCCTGGGTGAAGCCGCGCGCACCGTACCAGGGAGGGATTATTTTGGATTGGATTAATCGGGAAGCAAATGCAAAGCAGCAGCACCACAGGCTCATCAACACAGGTACGTACGTTCGATCCATCTCCATGCATGTTAGCTTTCGACGGATCAAGTCTTTCGATTCGATCTCAGGGGCGGACGGCTCCATCTCCACCTCCACTTTGACGATGGGAGACGGCGGCGGCCTGCGAGTGCGCGCGTGCAGGAGAGCTGCGGCGCTGGGCAAGCGGCCGCACACGAGCTGGACGACGGCCTGCGAACGCGCATGCAGGAGTTCGCGACAGGGGGCGACAGGGAAGAAGCGGGCGCACGGGATCGCGGCAGCGCGTGCCGGAGCGTTCGAGGGACATTGGTAGACGTGAAGACGTCGAGTCTACGTTTGTTTAGTTTTCAAAATTTTACAAAATTTTTCAAGATTCTCCATCACATCAAATCTTTAGACGCATGCATGAAGCATTAAATATAAATAAAAAATAAAACTAATTATACATTTTAGACGAAATTCACGATACGAATCTTTTAAGCCTAATTAGACTATGATTGGACACTAATTGTCAAATAACAACGAAAGTGCTACAATACCGTTTTTCAAAAAAAAAATTCGGCAAGTAAACAGGGCCTAGACTCGGTTTCTTTAGTTTCGCCCCCTCTTGTTCTTCGGGAAATACAGCACCACCTTAGTAAAATATAATAAATAGAAGGGTAATAAATGACCATAAAAATCACGATAGAGTCCGCGTCAGGAGTGGCATGAGACAGCAAACTAGTACTCAAGAAATGGTTTTTATGCTCGGGAGTACTCGGGATAAATAGATTTGACCAACCTGACGAATCACATGAGGCTGAAGGTGCAAATCCAACTGAGCCGGGGGGGAGCTGGTGTGTCGGGATCTGAACTTGCCATCTCTGCAGCAAATGCCATCTGGTTGGGTGTGCTTCGGAAACTGACCATTGAGGTCACCCAGTTTGTTTGGACTGTGAATACGACTGCTCCTGAATGAAGAGCTAAATTTGGAAACTATGTTTTAGCTTTAGCTAGATACTCCTCCATACGACCATACCTACTTGTAAAAAGGGTGTTGGACAAATTTGCAGCATCCATTGGCCGTTTACATTATAAAAATGACTTGAGCTGTGAGCTGTGTATGCAGTTCCATTTCCATTTCATTGGCCCCTAGATTTGTTTCCACTAGAAGCTTGTTTGGATCAACAGCACATCACTTGTGCTTGTAGTAGTATATCTGTATATGTGAATAGATTAATGTAGATGCACTGGATCACCATGTTATCAATTTGCTGCAAAAGGCATTGCTGATCGTAGCAAACTTTGCTGACACGGTGCCACGTGACAGTTGAACGAACTTGCTACGGACCAAAACGGTTGCGCTTCTTTTGACCACCTTTCTGTTGGGAAGGCGGCTGCCCTTTTGGGTCTTGACTAATCTTTTGTTAAGCGAAGAACAGGCCATGTCATGCACCTCAGTACCTCACACAAACAAGTTGAACCATATCCCAAATTTTCTACCAATTCGGGAGACATCTAGGGCTTGTTTGATCAGACCCTGGACTACTTTTGCCTGGATTTGCAGCTGCCTGGAGTCTGTCTGTGAGGTGTTTGGTTGGAGCCCTCAAATGATAGACCCGACCAAGCAAGGGCAACGTGAGCCAGGCGACCGAATTCGACTGCCTGGATACTGACGCGGTTGTCTGGCATGGAAACAGTGATAAGGTAAAAGGGAACCATATCATATCACCGTGTAGTTTTTGTTTTGTATATTTTATATTTTCTATATTCTTTATCCCTTTCATTGATCATGTTCACGCTAAATTAGCGGTGTGAGCAGTGTAATTATCTTCCTTTCTCATGTGTTTTTTCTTGTGATGTTTTTTAATAGCTAGCAAATCTATTAAATTTATTTATAATTTGAAATATATTATTAATTGAGAAAATATGTGGATCATTTTTATTTATTTATTGTTTATACATTATAACATTAATGTATGTTTTAAAGATGGTATTATATCTTTATTAGTCTATCCAGGCACATGCTTCCAACCAAACAGACCTTCTTCAGACTTGCGTGGTCAGGCAAAAATCAACTTTCCAAACAACTCTCTGGCAACACTTTTTCCAGACAAGTCCTCAAGATCTCCAACCAAACATGCCCCTAGTCAATGATAGTTTACTACTTTTCTTTTAAAAAAATGATAGTTTACTACTCCGTAGTCTGGAAGTACCAGATATCGGTTGCAACGACCCATGAATGTTTTTAACGCAAAATAAGAACTTATACAATCTGGACATTTCAATTTCCACAAAATGCTTATGAAATGCAAGTTTCTTTATTAAAATCATTACGACAGAACATAAGAGCATCACTGGGAACTGCTGTGGTACCAATAATTTCATATACACTTGGGCAAATTGTTTCCACAGTCCTGCATGGCAAGATTTGTGTCCAAATTTGGGACTTTATAATATATAATTGACACGGATACAAATTTTCCATGGTAGAAAATAGGAAAAACATAATGTATTCAGAAGAAAAATAAACTGGAATCATCAATGTATTCATGAAATTGTTCATTGATAAATGGGGTAAAAATCTATAACCTCTCTTGTTACAGAGATCAACACAATTACTATTGACTCTCACGGTGGACCATATGAATTTTTACCTCATCTGAACTAATCAAAAGAATACTAGTTAGGACCTCCAAGGTAACGAGGCTGTTTACCAATTCTCGACAGCTGCTTTCAGCTACCAATCTGTGAGCAAATGCTTTCCTGAAGACCACCATCTTAGACTTTGCGAACAAAAATTTCAAGAATAAAAAATAATATTATTATTTACTAGGACAAATAACTATTCTTCTCGGAAACTAACTCGGCAAAAAGATGGTTTCATCCACCTTGAGAGCAAAAGGACTCTTTGACAGTTACTTCGGCTCCAAGTGCATCTGCTGCTCAAGCCAAGAAGCAATAACACTCTGATCCATTGAGTCACCCTGACTGCTCAGGTCAGGCCTATTAATCGATCGAGAAGCCATACCTGCCATTTCACCCCTCTTGCCATTCAGCTCAGCATGGTTCACCAGTGACTGCACCCAAGACACATCTGGCTCCTCTGCTGTATTTCCAGGTTGCACAGGGCGCCTCAAGCGGACTAGTTCGTTGTCGTCAACACCCCAGTCGACCTTACTCTTTGGGGTACCAATGTTGCCCCATGAGGCATTAAGATTCCGTGGCGATCCCACAGTTGGCACTTGATGCTTATTCAGGGAAGAGAACTGATCCAACATATCACGCTGTGTAACCGTAGCTCCAACACGGACACTTAGGGGAGATGTTGGCTCCATAGTCCGAGGAGACCGAGGAGACATGCCACCAAATGGAGAATGGAGAATTGCTGGATCAAGACCCCTAGGTGAGTACATCCTGTTGGTATTGACAGGCGACAAAAGGCCCTTTTGCTGCTGATGAAACTTGTTTAGAAGGGCTGATTTGTGTGCTGGTGAGTAGACTGAGTAACCTCGGTCATTGGTGAACCTTGGCGACATAGCCATGTCTGGAGCATACATCTCTTCAAGGTTGGATGGAGCAATTGATGCTGGACGAATACTCAGACCAGTAGAAAGGCGGGCCTGGGATCGGCTGCTTTGTGGGAGGCTGAGCGCTCCAAGGTATTGTGATTCCCATTCCAGGAGAGCGCCAAGGTCATCAACCTGTGCATCCCTTGCATTGAAAGAAGATCGTAGCCTGCTACCTTGGAGCCAATGAGCAGCAGCATCTCCACCATTGTTGGAGGCAGATGGTGACAGAGGTGGTGGCACAAAGTGCCTGGTAGGAGATCCAGGTAGAAGCCCAAGAGCAGCAGCAGCAGCAGTCATGTCAATGGATGAAGAGGCACGGGGAGACAGCAGACCTGCACCACTATTGTGAGGCACATGGCGGAGCTCATCTTCATCATGGGCGAAGAAGCAGATGCGGCGGGCACAAGCTGCGCCCTCCTTGCAGAGCCTTGTGCGGTACTGCGACGGGTGGAGCCAGCTCTCAAAAACACCATGGGAGAACTCGCAGCTATCACCGCTGGGGCAGCCGCCAGGGCGGCGGAAGTTGGGGCAGGGAACTGCCGTGTATGGGTGCTTGCGGGGGTCCCGGCGGCGGGCGTTCTCGCCAGGGTGCACGAACGGACACTCTGTCCAGTCATGCGAGTAGGCCCTGGAGCATGGCCGCACCTTGAACGCGAACATGCGGAACTCGTCGGAAGCATACACGCTGCTCTTGATGTCGGGCAGCGTCGGATCCACCGGATACTCCTTCTTGGCACGGTCCACGGTAATCGGGGACAACGAAGACGACCGCGAGGATGGCGACCTGTTGCCCTCATCCGGCGAGGAAGAGAGCGGCGGGGACGACGAGCGCGATGGCACCGAGGTAGCGACAGCGAGCCCTCGGCGGCCGCCAAGGAGCATCTCCAGATCGCCCAAGGCGTCGAGCGAAGCAGGAGGAGACAAGATGACGTTGGCAGGCAGGCGACCGGCGGAGTCCGGGGTTACTGGGTCGGCGCCGGCAGCCAGGAGCAGCTTGACGACGGCCACGGCGTTCCGCGAGCCACCGGAGGCGGCGCAGTGCAGCGGGGTGGCGCCATCGACGCCAGGGCGCCGGTTGACGTCGACACATCCCAGGCCAAGCAGCAGGGACACCACCTCCACGCTGCCGTAAGTCGCCGCGACCATCAGCGGCGTGCGTGGCTCGTACGCCTTGCTTCGGCCGTACCACAGCCCCACTCCGTCCGCCAGCTCCGCCGAGTCGCCCTGGGCGCCTCCCCCCGCGAGCGCCTCGCGGAACCCCGCGGCGTCGTCGGCCGCCGCGAGCTCCAGCATCGCCGCCATCCTGTCCCGCTGGTCGCCGCCGCCGCCGGCGGTGAGATGCGAACGCGCCGCCTCGCCCGCACCCGCGAGATCAGCAAGGTCGCCCATCGCTCACTGCACACGGCAAGAGCTCAGCGCATCTGCAACGACGGCAAGGACTTAGATTCAGCAAGACGGGGCCCCGGAGATATATAGTAATAACTTCGAAACGAGATCAAGAAATCATCAAACAAGGAAAGCATGAAAATGGAAACGAGGAGGAGAAACCAGCTCCAAGAATCGAAGTACCTCCCCTTGGAAAGAAATCGGTTATCCAATCCGGCTAGAACCGGGAGCAATCTCGCGATTCAAAGGCCGGATCGACGCGAGGAAGGAAAGCAATTAATGAGCAGTATTTACCTGCCCGCGGTGATCCCGTCCTAATCCAATCCAATCGAATCCAGCGGGATCCAACTGCCTCCTCTCCTTCCTCGCGAAGGTCGACGCCGGCGGCCGCCCCCCCCACCCCCCTGTCCCTCCAGAGAAGAGAAGCCGAGGGGCTGCTTTGGGTTTGGGGAACGGCAGTGAGAGGAGGATGGCTGGGAGGAGAGAGAGAGAGGGCGACAAAGCAAGGATGGGAGGACTCGCAGTTTACTGGCGGTGGTGAGGTGGAGTTAACTTGTCTTATTCCTCGGGCACCACGTCCTGCTTCGTCGGGTCCGCTGTCCTAAAACGCTCACCGACAAGTGGGTCAAGGAGTTCTGTAGGCCCGCTTGTCATGGAGATAATTTAACAAGTGTATGGGGGCGGGGTGGTCCAGGATTTATGCAGGAGAATTTACTGCGAGTGGGGCCCGCGCGGGATTCAAACAGTCGGGTGCCGTGCCGGTGCGCGGTGCTGGCCGATCGGGTCGCGGTGGGATCCAGGGGGTGGCTGCTGCTGCTCGCCCGCCACGTGCCGCGCTGGAGCCCCATCCGGCCGTCGCCTGGCCACACGGACGGCCAGGGATCGTTCGGACAGGTGGTGGACGGGAGATTCGGCGCCGAAAGCCTCGATTGCATCTCCGTCGCGGTACGGAGAGGTCGGCGGCGGAGTGGTCGTCGGTGTCGTCGCCTGGACTTGGGTCTGTGGACCGCTCTCAGACGCGCACGAATGTGACAAACGTGGCCGTGGACCGGAGCACGGTGGGCGCGGTCCAGGGGAGCGGGCGGACGCGACGGGCTCTCGAGTGGGCCGCGGAGGTGGATTGGATGCGGGGTTGGTGAGGTCCGGGAGCGGGGAAAGGGTGACAACGGGCCCCTGAGCGGAGCCAAGGACAGCGGTCAAATCTCGTGGCTGCGAGGTTGGGCCCACCTGTCCGTGATGGGCCGGGGGTGGGAGTGGGACTAGACGAGTCGAGACGGGAGCAACGGAGTTATGGAAACGGTCTCGAGGCGGCGACGGAAACGCGAACGGGTTTAGCGTTACGGTCAAACATAGTATACGGTGGAGGCGTGGAGCAGCAATCAAATCCTTCTATTGACCGTTTTCAAAAAAAAAATGGTTTATGTTGAAAGACATGTCAAACTCGTACCACCCTACGTACACATCGTACGTTCATATCTGCTTCATAATACGCTACATTGGTTCTACCGTGACATAGTGATACACGAACACCATACAGTGTGTTAGAGAATATTTGATCCTTTCAAAGTCGTTCTGCACCAAACAGCCTCCGCCCGCTTAGCTTCATGCCGTGAGCCTCGAATTTTTAGCTCAGAAAAAGAGGAGAGAAGAAGCCAAATTTTCTACCAACATGTTCGCTGGATCGTTTCTGTGGCTTATAAGCTGACTGATGCGCATGGCTGATACTATAAGCGAACAGGGTATAGATTCGCCTAGCTTCTTCTATAGATGGCCAACGGGCCGACCCGGCCCAGCACGGCACGGGCCCATGCCAGGCACGGCCTGCTGGGCCGTTTTTCGGACCGGGCCGGCCCGAGAAGGCACGGCGTCCCAAGCGTGCCAGGATGGCCCGAGGCCCACAGAGAGAGGGAAGGGGAGAGCAGGAGGCAAGGGCAGCCACGGGAAGTGGCGGCGGCCGCGCGGCGCGCTCGCCCTGGAGGCTGGAGGTGGGGCCGCGCAGGGAGGCAAGGAGGCGGCGGTTGCTGGCGCGCTTGAATCCACCCGTCGCCGCTCGAATCTGTGCGCGGATGTCATGCCGCGCGCGAGGGAGACGACCATGCGTGCGAGGGAGACGCCGCTGCACGCGGAGAGGGCGGAAGAGGCGAGAGGGAAGCGCGAGCTGTGACGTGAGAAGGGGAAGAGCTGTGATGTGAGGAGGCGAGCGGGGCGACTGAGAATGAGGC
This sequence comes from Miscanthus floridulus, assembly GCF_019320115.1. NCBI lineage: Eukaryota > Viridiplantae > Streptophyta > Magnoliopsida > Poales > Poaceae > Miscanthus > Miscanthus floridulus. The sequence continues at coordinate 132,533,862 of NC_089582.1, read as the reverse complement.
GCTGGGAGGGGGCTGCGCCTGCGTGGGAGGGGTGAGAGAGCGAGAGGGTGTGGGGGCAGTTAGGGTTAGCGTTAGCCTGGTTGGTGAGATCTTAGCAGGCCCGACCACCACCGGACCGACCCTTGTAGATCTTACGCTGAACATGGTGACTTTTTCAAAGTTCTAAAAGATTAGAAGGATGTATTATGGATTGTTGGAGAGATGTTTTTTCTTATCTTGCTAAAAACCAAGAATTAGGAAGGGAATTAAGGAACTCTTGGAGATAAGCCTTGTAATGTCGAACAAAATCACATGCCTTGCAATATAGACGAAGTATTTTTTTTTTAAAAGAGAAAACTGAGACGGAGGAATTACGAGAGGTTGATCGAGACGGCAGCGAAAGAGTTCAAAATTTATAGCCCAGCCTTACAAACCAGGCCCAGTAATGTAACAGGACGGTCCAGCGAGGCCTTTATAAGGCCAACATATCACTAGGCTTTCTACTGGCCCGGCCTAGCCCGCTTCAACTCTCTGGGTCCACGCTTCCTCCCTGCTAGTGCTGCCCCGTTTCGCCTCAAAGCATCTCTCACACCGTCACACGGTCTCACACAGACACACACCATCATCGTCCTCCTCTGCACTTCGGCAGCGCCCGCGCCACGCCAGGCAGGCGCCATCGCCGCCGCACGTCCACTTCGCCAGCGGTCGCATCTCTGGCATCCCGCCGCCGGAGCACGTCATCCATCTCGAAGTAATTCGCGTCTTTTCAAGGTTCGTCTTCGTCGTTGCCCTCTCAGCCGAACCGCGTGGACTGGAGATCCGTCCGGGCCTGCGGCCGTTTCCATTTTCTGGTAAGGCTCCTCATCTTGCTTCGATGGATGGTTACTTGAACTGTGTTGCGTGGGATCTCATCTCTGTGTGCGCAATCGAATCCGCATCTCTCGTCCGTCCAGCCCATCGGTGATTTGAAACTTGGATTTCTTTGCTTGGCGACACGCTAGTGGTCTAATCCATCCATCCATTGGTGTTAATTTGATGGCTTGATTTCGTTCTTGTTTTCCCGACGCGCAAGATCGATCTCTGTTGACTCCCTTATGACTTGGCGCAATTCGCTTTGCTGCTCGCGAAAAATTTGGGGGGCATCGACTGAATCGGTGCCTTACTTGCGAGGATTGATAAAGTGATTAGTGGATCGAGCGCAACATGCAATAGCTGTCAGCGGGGATGCTAATGCTTTGGTGGGGGGATGACTGGAAAATGCAGTCGTTGTTATTTTCCTCCCCTTTGCTACCCTGATGAAAATGCAGCCATGATTAGTATAAAGATTTTCTCCTTGAACCTAGTAAAAACCGTGCATTAGGAAACGATGGAGTGCGGAAAGGCAAAAGCAATTGTTAGAAGGACCTCAGACGTATCACGGAGTTAGAAGCATTGTAGATGCTACTGGATGACATTGTTGAAGTCGCTCACAGTTTTCCTTTTGTCCTCCTGTGCCTCTAATCCCAGACGGGGATGTTCGGCGCTGACGTCGACACTTGTTTTGTTGCGTCGCATGTGATATATTTTGCTAGTTTTGTACAGTTTTTCATGGTGTTTAGGCTGTTGGGCAGATATGGTGACTTTTGTATCCGTCGCACACTCGCACTATTTTGCCCTGTTGGATAAATCTTTGCAAGTTTCCGGCTGTTTAGTTTAAATTTCAGAGAAGACATTTTTTCTTCCTAAAGTTTGACCACACCAGGCAGGCAGGCAGGCACCCACGGCCACCATCATCTTCTTTATTTGACCACTTAACCAACATATTTTTTATATATATAATTCATTTTTTTGCTGTGGAACTATTTTTGTTTACTTCTGCCCAGCGATACATAGTGCTTTTCGAAAAAAAAAACGATACATAGTGGAGTTTTGCCCACTAAACATTATCATCCTGTGTGCATTTGTTAAAAGTGTAGCTATTGCAACAGGACACACAACAAATGCACCAGGAATGACATCGTCCGCTAGCCAATTTTCACTGTAGCGTTGTCTTGTAGCAAAGTTCTTAAAATAGCAGCTCCCCATAGCAAAATGAAATTTTGTCCCCTGAACCTTGATTACTTCTGCTGGGTTTCAACTCTAGCTTACCCCAACTTATTTGGAACTTTAAGGCTTTGTTGTTGTTGTTACAATTATTTATGCACATAAAAATGTTTGTCAAAAAAGAGCACACAGGGCGGGGGGGGGAGTCTCAGCGCCAGCGATGGTTGCTTCACTCACGTGCTACAGTTATTATTTTGGCACTAAAAATTAAAAACCAGTGCTACAGTAAAAACTTGCAACTTTTATAACAATGTTTTAACCAGAATATATGTTCCATGTAGTAGTAATAGTTAACAGAAATTAAAAATATATATAATTCACTCACATATGATGCATTAAACATTGTACGTATCATTATCTTGAATTGATTGATAATCTTTCAGGATCTTATTAATCGGTTGCTAAGGTTTAGAATCTTTCCACGTACAACCTTGGCTAAAAGACAGTACTCAAACAAAGGTGCACAGGCGCATTCAACAGGCCCAAAACTTCCCCCTTTTTTTGGATTATTTTTTTGCCAGCCCAACCCGGCCCGTAATGCGCTTGGGGTCCACCTCCACCCGGCTGCCCCCGTCTGGTTTGGTTTGTCTCAAAGCATCTCTCAAACTCTCACAGACTCACCGTCGCATCGACCTCCTCACCACTTCGGCAGCGCCCGCGGCAGCGCCGCCGCCGTCCACTTCACCAGCGGCCGCGTCTCCGGCATCCTGACGCCGAGCACGCTGGCCGCTTCCAAGTATAATTCTTCATCTGCATCTTCGTCGTCGTTGTGCCTCTGTATTCTAGTGGCGTGGACTGGAGATCCGTCCGGACCCGCGACTGATTCCATTTGCTGGTAAAAGTACCATAGCTTGCTTAGATGTATTGTTCTAAGAATTGTCTTGTCCGGGATCTCATCTTTGCTTCGACCAATCAAATCCGCATCTTCGTTAGTTCTCTCCGTCGGTTAGCATCGGATTTGCTTGTTTCGTGAGACGCTACTAATCCAATCCATCCCTTGATGGTTCGGTTAGGCTCTTATTCGTCAGCTCGCGAGATCGATCTCACTTGACCCCGTACAACTTGGTCCCGAAGCGCGGATGCAGTTAAGTTTCCAACTCGAAAAAAATTGGGGGATCAATTGAATACCATGTGCGACGTTTAAGTTTTCTTCTGGCTGGTGTGAGATTGATAAAGAGAAATTGTTCGTTAGCTTTTTTTATACTGATCGGTGGATCAAGCCTAGTCAGCAATTGCTTTCACTGCTAATGCAAATTGCTGGTGGGGGTGACTGCAAAATGCTGCCATTTTAGTTTTTATTTAGAGCGGTAGAAGGTTTTTCTCCATCGGCATAGTATACTGTTTATGTTTAGAAGTTGGAAATGTTGGAATGCAGGAACCATGTATGCTTTCCATGACGTCTAACTTGTGTGTTTAAATCTCATTTTGGTATATGGTTTATTTATGGCATAAAACAGCATTGCAAATTTGGAAGTTTTTGTTCATTTAAAATAAAGGTCAGGCCCACATGTCATTGAGTGAAGTGCCACGTGTTATTCTGCACTTCTTGTCATTTTACCTATATTGCTGAGTACACTGATGCACAAGTTGTCCATTGGAATTTTGGTCCTGCTAAAGCTAATTTTGTGCTCCCACTGGTCCTTATTAGAGATATGTGTAGTCTCTAATAGTCCTCTAGGGCACCCACAATGATCAGAGCTAGCTACTAGCTCTAAGCCAACTTCTCTAATAGTGCTAACTTTTAGCACATAGCTTTTAACATGGATAGCCCCACATGACACTCTCACACAACCTTGAAATGTGTGCAAGAGCTTAGCTCTTGATCAAGAGCTAGCTTTTCTCTCTCTTCTATTAAAATATGAGAAAAATGCTTAGAGCTAGCTTAAAAGGCAATTGTTGGAGCTGCCCTTATAGTATGACTAAGTTGATTCCCCCCCTCCACATTTTTCACACTTCATGTATTGCAGACTTGTCTTAGGGTTATATTTTTCCTGTTTTTATGATATGCACGCAAGTCTGGTCGCTAACTGATGGTTAATATGATTTTGAACCTGTACTTTTTTTCACAGATGGATTCTCTTGAAATCAAGAAAGAAGAAGATTATGAGGTAGATATCTTCGTTCTGCATATTTATGTTCTATCAATCATCTTTGCATTAGCCATCATGGATCCTAATCCTGTACTCCAATTGCTTCCGTGCAGATGGAACCCATTGAAATCAAGGATGATGAAGAGCATCCGATAGAGATGCTTGTTGATCCGCCTCGTTTTCTAGAACCTTTATGTCCAGAGGAGGTCAACGAAGACACACGGGTATACCCTCGTGTAGGGGATGAGTACCAGGTGAAAGTTCCAGATCTACTAACTGTAGAGGAAAAGATGAAACTAAGGTCATCAACAGTTTATGACAGCATGGCGTTTGGCTTTGAGTACCCTGTGGGAGTAGGATTAGCTATTCCAGTCACATGGGCCCAAAATAGAAGCAGCCATGTAAAAGAAGAGCGGAGGGGATTTTCAGGACACAGTTCATCTCCTTCACAAGATGAAGGTTCCAACCACAATAGTGGAAATGTTCCGGAAAATTTGTATCAGCATGGTGTTTGTTCGGAATGTCTAAACTGTAAAGTTGAATCTGCTGAACAAGTTGAGAATTTATCAGGATCTGCTAGACAAGACATGCACTGCTTACAGAAAAGGAAGCTTTTAGGTTGTTCTTGTGTAAATAGGAAACTCAATGATTCTTTTCCATTGCCTGGGATGCCAAGATACTCCTGGACTGATGAAGAGGCACAGACTTTTCTTCTTGGTCTTTACATTTTTGGGAAAAATCTTGTCCAGGTGACAAAATTTACTGAAACTAAGACGATGGGAGAAGTTTTGTCATACTACTATGGAGAATTTTTCAGGTCTGATGCATACAGACGATGGGCTGCATGTAGAAAAGCAAGAAGTAGGAGGTGTATTCTTGGTCTGCGTATATTTTCTGGTCCAAGGCAGCAGGAATTGTTGTCCCGTTTGCTTGCTGGTGTAGCTAGGGAAGTTGAAGCTCCTTTGATGGAGGTGTGTTGACTTTTCTTTTCCTCTACTTTTTCCTACTGAATCAAACCATTGAAAACTGATGTGTCGGATCAGTTCGATAGCTACAGGCCTATACATATTCTAATATCTTTATTTTTTGAATGATGCTTAGGGCAGCACAGTTCATCAGCATTGCTGCTGTACTCTGCTTTTCAAAAAGACCTAGCATGAGTATGATTGTTCTTATTTATTTTGTAGAATGTAGTTTTTTTTTACACCTTTTCCTCTAAGAAACCCCTGAATTTTCATCTAGCAGCTCATTGCATCGATGTAATTCCATCAGCTCTCTCAAGTGACTGACCACAATATATGGTCTCCTGCAGGTCTTTAAGATCTTCAATGAAGGAACATCTACTTTTGAGCAGTTTATTTTGACCTTAAGATCCACAGTTGGTGCTCAAGTTCTTGTAGACGCAATTGGAGTTGGCAAGGGAAAATATGACCTGACAGGATTTGCATTAGATCCTAGTAGAAATCATGGTATCTCAACACGCCCAGAAATCCCTGTTGGCAAGGCTTGCTCAGCACTTTCATCTGGAGATATCATAAAGTTTTTGACTGGTGATTTCAGACTGAGCAAGGCAAGATCGAATGATCTATTCTGGGAGGCTGTCTGGCCTCGCTTGCTTTCAAGGGGCTGGCACTCAGAGCAGCCTAAGGATTCTTCACCAATTGGAAAGCATGCTTTAGTCTTTCTGATTCCAGGTGTAAAGAAATTTTCTAGAAAGAAGCTTGTCAAAGGAAATCATTATTTTGATTCTGTTAGTGATGTCTTGAGCAAAGTTGCATCTGAACCAAGGCTGCTTGAATTTGGAGTTGAGCGTGGTAATGATGACAGTGGGATTAAGCATGAAAATGGATGGAGCCATGATTCTGAATCTGACAGAAACATACTTCCTAACAAGAAACCTTCATGCTATAGCCGTCCCACTGAGCCTGGGTGTTCTCCGGAGCTAATGAAATTTACTGTGGTGGATACCAGTCTTGTTCAAGGGGAAGAACCTTCTAAGGTGAGGTCACTAAGAAACCTACCAACAGATTCCAGTCAAGGTTACATGTCTTCACCACATTCTGGAGGTTCTGGGAGTGACAGCTCAGAGGAACACTCAGATTCTGAGGACAGCTCTCAGCCGTATGAACATATAATTACTGATGATCGAAGGACAACTGATGCAAAGTATGCTAGTGAGGAGAGAAAAAGTAAGCCCCCAACAGCTGATAAGGTGTATTCTAGTGTAATTCAGAAGTCTGCTTCCTCAGGCACATTAGTGTCGATCAATGGTCATATTTCAACTGATCAAGGTTTCAGCACAATGAATAATGTATCCTCTTCAAACGCAACTATTCTTCCTGTTGATTTTCAAATGGTCCATGCTCCTACTACTTCCACTGAAATAAGCTTTCAGTTTGATCAAAGGCTTAATGCTGAGTCCCAAATTTTCTTAGCACCTTTTTCAAAGAGGAGGAGGTTAGTTTCATCCAAGACTGAAAGAACTGGTCGCATGAATACCGCCACCAATGAAAACCATCACTGGAAGCAAGTTGACGAGCCAGTGCATCATGATGCATCTGGAGAAAATGAAGCAAGTGGGCCCAAATCTTTTGTATGGGGTGCAACTCCAAGCTCATCAACTAACATTTCCTTTGAAGTGAATAACAAGAAACCGTACTGCAGACAGCTTGACAACGTGCCTCCTAATGCTGAAACAATGGTTTACAAGGAAACATGCCAAAATAGGCATGTCATTGATCTTAATATCCCACAAATGCCTTCTGATTTTGAGTCAACTGTGAGCTACATCGTCCCTCCATCTGACAAAAATGCAGAAACCATGGTCAGACCTCAGTGTACTTCAGGAGCTGAGGAGGTGACTGGCCACCTTCCAGACATAGATGCCTCTAGTGATGTGCTCTATGATGAGCTTTCTTTCAACTCAAGAAGACATAGTAGCAGAAGCCGCCCACCAACAGCTCGAGCTCTGGAAGCTCTTGCCTGTGGCTTTCTTGGGACCAAACAGAAGGGCAGGGAGGCAACTTTCCCATCTTCAAGCAGGAGCAGCAGACCTGTTCGGCGACCACGAAGATCACCTGATGTTGCACTGCCATTTCCTTCTGAAGGCAAAGAATGTACTTCTCGTTTTCCCGATCCACCCATGGATGTCAATGGATGGCGGATGAATAATCCTCCGTACCAAATGATTCACAGCAGCTCCTCTGATAAATCCACAGAAAAAAGTAGTCCTGACTTGTTTGGAGCAGACAAGTCTACTGATAAAGGAGTTCATGAATTGTTTGGCATACCTTAGATCACATGATAGTAAGGTCGATCATATCCTGCTATAGCTTTGGATTAGTCAACCTTTATTGAATGGATTGCTGCTGGTTAATAGAGTGCATTGATGGTATGGTCAGAATGCAGCCTGCAGTAAGTCATGGGTACTGCTTGTTCAAACTTTAGTTTGTTGTTGAGAAACAAATGGAAGAAGCTTATACAGCTGAGGTTTCTTTTTCATCTATAGTTTTGTGCATGCCTATTGCCAAAATATTTCAGTCTTGATACTTAACAAGAACAGATGACACCAACGAACTACAAAGATGTGATCGACGATTCGTTTCCCATCTGCGCTTCATCCTCCAGTGGCTTATCAAATTTTATGTGATAGAATCATGTGCTTCTTGTTCGGAAGCCTATGATGAATCTTTTACCTTTTTCTTTGAGATTTTATGATTAAACTTTACTGAGAGTTATACTCTTGCTTTTTATTACATGTACTATGTGGGGGTAGCTGAACAAGTGTAATAGCGCACCATATAAGAACTATACCTGAACTAAACTTGAGAGTTGAGACTGTATCTCTGTCGACAAGCCCAGAAGACCTAATGTTCTAAGCTTGTGAAAATGCATATGTTCTCTGCGTACTTGTGAAAAGTCTGTATACTCATGATCGGTTTTGAGGTTAAGAGTTTCTACTTACTAGGCTAGATAATTATTTTTCCGTGGTCTAAGTTTGGTGTATGAAGGGCAGGTTTGGTGCAGTGGTGAGACTCACTGAGTCATCAGGTCGCGGGTTCGAAGCAGCCTCTCCGTAGATTTTGCGGTGGAAGGCTTGTCTCAGTTTTTCCCTTCTCCAGACCCCACTCATGTGCGAGCCTCCAGCACTGGATCTGCCCACCCTCTAAGTTTGGTGTATGCTACAAGATGCATCCATCTTCTGGTGGCTATCTTTTGGGTTACCAGCTATTTCTTCCTTTGGCACCTAGAAACTATAGCTCCTTTGAAACACTCGACACATTTTGGCATAATGCTTTCTTGTGATGATCATAGGTCTGCTTCATATTTTTGGCGTAATGCTTTCTTGTGATGATCATATAGGTTTGCTTGCTTGTGACCTACACTTGCTTTTTCCTAAATTTCACGAGATTCATTTTTCCCAGACACCATATTTCAATGTCTTAGGTTTCAGTTGCACCTGCTCAAACAATACTTGTTTGGAGAAAATCATCCCACTGTTGATCGGAAAACTATTTTTTATCACGCAAGAAGAGGAATTACAACAAGAGTACTACAATTTCTCAATGCAGAAATAGTTCAAATAATGAAGTGATGGCTCATACACCTGAACATATTTTTTGAGGGGTTACCTCAACACATATCTTATGTGTTTAATGGTCCAAAGAATAGTTGTGCCCACACATTGGCCTGCTTTTGGGCGATCGAAATCGAATAAATGGAAACTCAACAGGCAAAACTAGCAAAGCCTCTTGGCTTCAGAAAGCATTTCCCAGTGTAGGTGTCGCTGATCTGTGCTCTCACCACTGGATTGGCTCTGTACATGGTACAGACTACCACATGATCCCTTTATGTTTATGCTCAGGCTCAGCGTGGTTAGATCTTAGATGTGCCTCGAACATGGATCACATCCCTGATGACGCCCATTATGAAATCACAATGTGCATCTAGTTACCGCGGAAGCGAGGGCATTGTTTGTACATGTCCCTTAGTTGAGTCGATTCGCGCCGACCCTGATGCAAACATCTTCCTGTCAATGGACAGATAGCGGTTGGAACCCAGAGTCCCAGTGCTTTCGATGGACCTCATGTACTCAGAAGCATTGTTCTCAATGATCAGAGCGTCCTCCAGCTCCCTGAGGACATCCTCCATGGTTGGCCTGAAGGTTGAGAAGGGCTCGGTACATACAGATGCGACCTCGAGCACTCTCCACATGGCCTCTGAGCAATATTGCCCTTTTATGCCAGGGTCCACCATCTCTTCGATCTTGTACTCCCTGATGTAAGGTTTTGCCTGCATGGCGCGGATGGACGTAAGATTATTTTTGGACTCTGGAGCTGAAATATATCATTTGTTTTTCAAAACTACTATGATCAATATAGAGTAGTGCCAGCTTCCAAACAGATGATGTTACAAAGTACAATGGATGATTGTAGAGTGCTTGCTCAAAAAAAAAAATTATTGTAGAGTGCAGTGTGAACTTACCCACTCAACTAAGCTCCATTCAGCACGAGGCCTTTTGACATCAAGAGGATATCTTCCCGTCACAATTTCTAACAGGACTACTCCAAAACTGAAGACATCGCTTCTGGTTGATAACACCTGAGTGGAATAGTATCTAGAAGAAAAGAAAACAACACCCAAACATGATGAACATAATGTGAAAGATTTGATACAGGTGATGATCTAGCATATCAACTAGTAACATATAATATTGTGGTATAAAGGAAGTGGTCTACTTATATCTAATGGATGGGAACCATGTCATTTTGGACAACTTACTCCCAGGATAATGCTATGTTCACGTTAATAGAAAACATTTAAATTTCACTCAACTTTCTTACCAAACAATATATTGTTCTATCTATTTAAATCACCGCTATTCCGTTATTTTCAACTTATAGTCTTTCAGCCCTTTTCCATTGTTTCCAAAGTGAAAGAGATGAGAGAACTTACTCAGGGTCCAAATATCCAGCAGTTCCCCTCACTTCCATTGATGGATTGCTGTCACCTTCCTGTGGTGCATACTTGGAAAACCCAAAGTCAGCAACCTTGCCACACATGCTGTGATCCAGAAGTATGTTGCTTGATTTAATATCTCTGTGTATGATACAACGCCCAGCAAAATTGTGCAGATATACTAGCCCTGAACAAGCAAAACAAGCTGTGAATTATGTAATATGGACAAATAAAAAGGAAGTATTTACGCTGTTCAATTATTTATAGAGCATAAGATCATAAAGTAACATGGCATGTCCTTCAATTGCATGAATATTATTTAGTTCAATCCCATTGTAGAAGTGGACTGAGTTTTTTTTTTTTTTAAAAAAAAAACTTGTACCTCTAGCAGCACCAATGCAAACAGACAGTCTCGTGGGCCAATCAAGAACTTTTCTTTTTGATGCCTCACCTACAGAATGAAAAAAATTATAAATAAGGGTCTTCCAACTGATTTTTTTTTAAAACTATGTGAAGCTTGATACCGTAGAGGCGATCTTGTAGTGAGCCATTGGACATGAACGGATAGACCAATATCTGTTGATCTTTTTCACAGCAATAGCCGATAAGTGGGACTAAATTCTCATGCCACACAGCAGAAAGAAGTCTTAACTGCGCTTGTGATTAGGGGAAAATTATTCAACCGATATGTATGGTAAAAATAAAAGAATAGAACTAAAGGAAGAAGCAGGGTTGATGCAAAATTTGACCACATCATAGAATATAGTTATTATGGAATATTTTTGCAAGATATGGCAGCAGCAACTGAAGATAACTTTTCAGAGAAGATTGTGACACGGCCAAATGCCACATCCATGATTAAGAACAAACTCTTCCCCACGAGATTCATTTATGCCAGTATAGTTTTCTTTAGAAGAAAAAAAATGATGCTAATGTGGGTAGAATTGGTCTGTACCTCATTGTTAAACTCACGTGTTCCCTGTGTCGATGAAGTTGAGCGGACTTTTACTGCAACTTCTTGCCCATTTGCTAATGCACCTCGATAAACTGATCCAAACCCACCCTCTCCTATCAAAGTTTTGAAGTTGCCTGTTGCAGTCTGGATTGATTTGAGGGACAACTGTTGTACTGCAGGGTTTGTAGTGTTATCGATGCTGCATTCTTGAAAAACAGGATCTGCATAGACCAGTGTAAAACAAGCATTGACTTATCTATTAGGTATTTAAGCCATGGATGCACAGAAGAATGAAACATTTGCACTACTTTCTTCTTGCTAGTCTCCCACTGAAATCAAAATTGAATGATGATTCTGTTCAAATGGTTTTCATGGCATATTATCATTGGTGTGCTTCCTTTCTTTTACTCAATCATATAGCTTCTGGTAATCGTACATGGCATCTTAGAGGTTATACATTGCACAAAAGGTCCGTTTCATCCACCAAATAGGAAAATATAAAGGCTTCTGATTTCAAATGTACAGAGAAATTTTATTAATGTATGCAAGACTGCACAGCATGATCGAACAATGCACGGTGCAAGACATCTACTGTCTGACTTTAGCAGCAGGAGACATACTTGTTGTAGAAGAGCAGTCCTTTTTTGAAGAACGCCGTTCACGTTTGTTAAAACAAACAAAGAACGATCCGAGTGCAACAGTACATGCCAAAGATCCACCAGCGACACCACCAATAACAAATATTTTCTGACTGGCAACTGCAGGTGGGCTTTGGTACTCTTCAGCAGGTGAGCTATAGTACTCTTGGGTAGCACATCCTCCATGGCTTTTCAATTTTCAGAAATAATAAAGGATAGTAAAATTATGTTTCCGCCACACATGGCAAGAAAAGTTGAACATCATAACAGAAATTTCACCTGACATTTACGCCACTAGAAAATCCATCAGGCTGCTTATTGTTCAACAAGGGGTTGCAAATCACCGACCTGGATTAATTAAATGACAATGTTCAATTAGATCTTTTTGGTAGAATTTATACAGAATATCAACGTGATGTAAGAAGGATATGTTATCAAATGGAAACAAGATGATCTGAATTGGATGGCAAAATCTAGAATTGCTTACTGATTCTATTGAAGCAATCATCTTTGTAACATAAGGAGAAAAGAGAGGAACAAGGTAGCATGTACTTACAGCTTCCACAGGTGTCTGAGAGCAGAAAAGGATGCCGGGATAAATCCAGTGAAGTTATTATACTGAAGATAACTGCACCCACAGCAGTAAGAAAATAAAGTCAACACCTAGCAAATGCAAAGCATGAATTCACATGAAAGCAGACAGCGAAACATACATTTCATTTAGCTCCGTCAAGTTTCCAATCGCTGCAGGAATCGGCCCTTGCAAGTCCTTCGAAGAAAAGTTCCTACGCAAATCGCAAATACCAGCCTATCACAGTTCTGTTCAATTCAACACCAACTCACAAATGCAATGCTCTATCAAAAAGGTAAAGAAGAACTAAGAAAGGCAAGGGCTATAGGAGCGACATAGAAGGATCCGAATTCACAGTGCAGGAACAACAAATCCCAGATTAGCAGCAAGGAAATAGGTGTTGACGGCTTGTTCTCAAAACTACATGTGCGTGCTGAGCAAACGTCCACAATTTTAGTGACCACTCACAGCTTGACGACGACCTGGGCACCATCCTTGGGTTCGCAAGAGAACCCTTCCCATGTAGACGGAGAGCACGGGTCCCCGTTCCATGATTCGAGCATCTCATGCCCACGGTTCCTCTGTGACAGCTCCTCCTTCAATCGTTTCGCAACATCCGCTGTGTCAAAGTCAACAGAAAACCCCACCATCACATCAGAAAAGAAGCACAACGACACAACCAGCCTGTTCGGTTGGCTGGTTCGTATCGTTGCTGGTTCGTGAAGAAATACTGTTGGCTGGTTTACGTGAGAGAAAAATACTGTTCCAGCTGGAAATTTACGATTATTTACGATAGGCTACTGCCAAACGAACAGACTGAGAAGCATTGAATTTGGAAGGAAGCAGTAAGTCACGTCAGTCAGATTCAAAAATATTAGCCTGCCGTTTGCACGCAAAATCCGGTCGTTGATGCAATCCACCAAACATTCCAGCGGCACTCAGGGCGCGCGAGCTGATAATCAGAACGTGAAAAAAGGATTCAATCATGACGGCAAGACTCTACCTTGAGTGAGGCCGTGGGACGGCGCGGCGGTGGAGAGGGCCAGGAGCAGCGCGTAGAGGAGGAGGGAGCGGGCGGCCATATCATGGGGGCGTGGCCGCTACCACCGCTGCCGGCCGGCAGGCGGAAGGCAGGAGCTTGGAGGTTGGAAAGGGTCAGCAGTGGGGCGGTTGATTGGCGCGTTGTTTTGTAGCGTCGCTGCTTGTCTGCTGGCGCTCGGCACGGCCGTCGACAGCGACGGCGCGCTTTTCTTTCGCTGCACCTGCACTGCTCCGGTGCGTCATCGATCGTTGCCGCAGCCCCGGATACTCTTAGGCCGTGTATGCTCACGGGGGGTGAGCGCTACGGTACAGGCTTGACCAGCGTCAGCGAGATGCTCCTTGCGATGCTTGAATTTCAGAGAGAGGGGGAGGGAGAAATGTGTCGATGCGTGTGTTTTTTAGTATTGTTATTAGACATTGCCCTGTTCGTTTATGTTATAATTCATTTTTTCAGCTTGTTTTTTCAGTTGAAACAGTATTTTTCTCTCCCAACAAATTAGCTGAAACAGTATTTTGATTTATTTTTTCAGCGAAGCGAACGCGGCTGTTGGCAGCTTACCCATCTTAAGAGGAACACCAACCCGTCTGAGTATCTAATGGGATTTAGAACTTGTTTCGTTCATAGTCGTTTCTCTAATCCGCCTTTGACCTGGAGCTCAAAAACAATTGAACCAGATACCGCGGCGTTTGCAGTAGCATGTTCGCTTGCTCGTAAACGATCGTAAATTTTCAGTTGGGAACAGTGTTTTTCTCTCATACCAAACCAGCCAGCAGTAAATAATCCATAATCGTTTACGGCCTCCCGAACAGGCTGAAGATCACTTTCGCACCTTCACATACTACCGGACTTCAGGACGGATGGATTGAATATTGATTTTTTTTTTTGAGTGGAGGATGGATTGAATATTGATGCCTAATGGAGCAATCCTCGTTTCAGAGAGGACAAAGTCCATTTTATTTTCCTCCTGAAAGTCTAATTTTCCTCTCTAAACTCTAAAATCAGCTAAACCACATTCCTCAATTTTTAAAATCGTTCATTTTACCTCTCTGACCCGGTTATAGATGGTTTTCAAAGACGGTTTTGTCTTTTTCTTTTTTATTTATTTTGGCTCATTTAAAAAAATCATAGTAAATCATAAAAAATCATAAAATAGAAAGTCTAATTTTCTTGGACTCCACATGAGTAGATCTACACATTAAATATATAATATAGTATGCTTTATTATAAAGTTTTTGCTGTAGTTTTAGATCTATGTTTTTCTATAATTAATTCAAAGTTGTAGTTTCTATGGTCCAATTATGGTAAAATTTTTATGCTGGGCTAATTATTATATGATTGAACTGTAATAAAAACTTCATGCTTATTGGATCATGTATAACTGAGTTATAGATTTATTTGGTTTTATGCTTGTTAAATAGTTTTAAAATAGTTAAAAGTGTGTAAAAATAGAAACGAGTATAAAATTTTTACTAAAGTTAAAGCATCCAATAATTAAACACCATAAAAAATTCATCATAATTGGACCATAGAAACTGCAGCTATGAATTAATTACCGAAAAACATAGTTCTAAAGCTACAACAAAACTTTGTACTAAAGCATACCATATTGGCCCCGTTTCACTGGCTGAATTTTGGCTGAAACTGGCTGAAAAATATTATTCTTGCTGAATTGTTGTGAGAGAAAAATATTGTTTCGGCTGAAAAAAGAAGCCGAACAAGCTAGATATGAGGTAAGCCGAACGTGACCATTATATGTTTACTGTGTAAATTTACTCATGTGTTGTCCAACAAATTTAGATTTTCCATTTCATGATTTTTCCGTGATTTACTATGATTTTTCAAATATTCAGCCAAAATAAAAATAAGACAAAACTGCTCTTGAAAACCACCTATAACTAGGCCAGGGAGATAAAATGAACAGTTTTAAAAGTTAAGGATGGTGATTTACCTAGTTTTCAAGTTCAGGGAGAAAAACTAAACTTCGAGAATAGTTCAAAAATGTAAAATGGACTTTTTCCTTTCAGTGAAGCACGTTGGAAGGCGACCCATGGCCCAACACTAAATGAGCTTTGGTGCTTGTACTTTTATATTGGTCTTTAGGGCATGTTTGGATACGTTAGTACTAAAAATTAGCAGCTAAAATTAGTACCAGTATATTCAAACAGACCTGCTAATAAAACATTCTAATTATTAGTTAGAAGATTGCTAACTATTGGTTCTATTAGCAGGTTTAGAGTTGCTAATATGTGTTAATAGTTCATGTGCACCTTCAACTCACTATGCAACCACCTATTAGCAGGTGGATCTAAATAGACCCTGCTAAAAATTAGCTAGCTAAAAATTAACAGCTATTAGCTATTAACTAGCTATTTTTTTAGTGCTAGGAGCAACTCCAACACTAGCCCTAAAATAGAGCCCCTACTTTTCATTTGAATGCTCCCCTACTTTTTGGAGGCCCTGTTTTTTAGACTGCACTCCAACAGTGTCCCTCAGGGTTGAGTCCCCAAATTCATTTAAACTGCCAATGACACGTGGAACCCGGTTGTCATACACTAACTCGCCCAAAACATCCGGATTCAAAGGGGGAGTCGTACCATCGCGGGGAGCACCATGGCGTGGGAGTCGCGAGGAGCGGGGAAGTGGCCTGGGAGTCTATGCCATCCCTGGGGGTGCCGAAAGTAGCGGATACGATGGGAGTCTGAGGGAGCGCTGTCGCGGGGAACGAAGGGAGCGTCGTCGCAAGGAGAGGAGGGAGCGCCTTCGTGGGAAGTCAAGAGGAGGAGGAGTCGCAGTCGCTCCGCTCATCGTCTCGCAACCCAAAGAGGAGGTCGCTCACCGCGCCGCAACCCGGAGTGAAGGCCCAGCGTCCTCACGACCAGCTCCAGCGCGCGCTGCCGAGAAGCAGCCAAAGACGGGTCGGGAGCCCCTCTTTGCCGGGGAAGCCTCGCCGCCGAGGAAGCCCCCGCACATCGACGACGACATCTGCCCGAGGAAGGGAAGGGGAGGGGCCACGAGAGGGAGATCCTGTCGGAAGAAAGGGAGTGGAGGTGCAGCCGGAGGGAGGGAAGGCGCTGCCGCGCTGGGGCAGGCCTGGCACCGGCCGCCGGTGAGCTAGAGGCTAGCAAGCTACGGCGCATAGGGGATGTTCGACTGCAGGCAGGGAAGAAATCGGCCAAAACGACCTTTTGGGGGCCTAGAGCTGAGCCAACAAGAATAGGGTCAAGAGGGAGGATTTGGTTGTCCAACCAAATATGGGGTCTGTAGTAGGAGACCTGCTGGAGTGATATTTTTATCTTGGACACCCATATTTAGCTATGGGGGGCCTCAAGCAGGGTCCGGCTGGAGTTGCTCTAATGGATCCAAACATGCCCTTAGCTTGGTCCAGCCCACGATAGTTGGTGGACAGGGCTTAAATAGTGAAATGCAAACCTGAAAACTTTTTCTCAGTTGAGCATGGTATAATATATTTAATTGAATTATTTTCACCTTAAAAAACAGCATGAGAAAATCAGCCTCACATATCCCGTGGGATGGCTGTGGGCATGATTCCCCCTAAAAAAGGCTACGGCCGGCTAATCTAAGTAAGACAAGTCTTGCGCTCTTATTTGCAAGGAGAGAATTAATTATAAGAAAACTCTTGAGCTTTGTGGTATCGGTAATTTAAATTTATTTATGGTGTCTTTATGTTAAAATACTTTCCCTATTTAAGCACTCAAACCCCCCTTCTTTCTGCCCCCTCCTTGCTTAGATCTGATCGGTCGAAGAAATTCTTTTCCGCCTAGACTTTTCTCGCGCAAATCGATTGTGAGGAATCAGGTTGGTACAAGAGCGAACAAGGATTTCACTGGATGTTAACACCCCATCTCCTCTAAACTCCTTCAATTCCTTATTTGGACTTTCTTTGTGTTGTCTTTGCTAGTTGTAGGGAATCGAGCGACAAGGTACAACCTTCTCTTCTTCAACCCCCTCCTCGCTCAGATTTGATCGGTTGAAGAAATTCCTTTTTGCATAGACTTTCCTCGCGCAGATCGATTGTGAGGAATCAGGTTGGTACAAAAGCGACCAAGGATTCCGCTCGATGTTAACGCTCCCATCTCCTCTAAACTCCTTCAATTCCTTATTTGGACTTTCTCTGTGTTGTCTCTGCTAGTTGTGGGGAATCGAGCGACAAGGTACAATCCAGTCTTCTTCCATCCCCTCCTCGCTCAGATCTGATCGGTCGAAGAAATTCCTTTTTGCCTAGACTTTTCTCGCGCGGATCGATTGTGAGGAATCAGGTTGGTACAAGAGCGAACAAGGATTTCGCTAGATGTTAACGCCCCATCTTCTCTAAACTCCTTCAATTCCTTATTTGACTTTCTTTGTGTTGTCTTTGCTAGTAGTGGGGAATCGAACGACAAGGTACAACCCCCTCTTCTTCCACCCCCTCCTCGCTCAGATCTGATCGATCGAGAAAATTCTTTTTCGCCTAGACTTTTCTCGCGCAGATCGATTGTGAGGAATCAGGTTTGTATAAGAGCGCACAAGGATTTCGCTATCATTAACGCCCCATCTCCTCTAAACTCCTTCAATTCCTTAGTTGGACTTTCTCTGTGTTGTCTTTGCTAGTTGCGTGGAATCGAGCGACAAGGTACACGGAAAAGCGAACAAGGTGACAGAGCATCATCTCTATATCACAAGATTTGCCATCATGCCTAAGTGGGGATCAAAGATCCCTAAGTTCATAGGCGAGTTTTCTGATTTAACATCTTGAATTTGGGGATTCCTATTTGATAGTCTTCACTTTGTGGTCTCCCCTATTTTGTCTTGTCTAATAGTGTTTTAGTGGATTTCGCGAAAGTTCTTAAGTCGATCTCCCAATATGGTTCTATAGTTATAGTAAATTTTACCGGTTCCAAGCGAGTTTTTTATGACTAACTACGTAAAACTGTAGAGGCTTTCATGCCAACTGTGCTTGAAAGAAGCAAATATGGTAAGCTATATACGGGCAAACAATGTGGATATATCATACCAGCATATTAGCATTGTTGACATTATTTTGAAATGAAACTATACTGATGAGGTTTTATATTCTTAAACACACCGAAAAGAAGACTATTCGAAGCCTGTATTGATACTGACTATAAGAACTACATATTAGAGTCATATTTTTAAGCCTCCTTTAAAATGCAGAAATTTTATAGGAATGTACAGAAATTTTATAGAAATCAATTTATTTTCATAGAAAAAATGTAGAAAACAAGATTTTTTTTCTATGTTCCAAAGGGGCCTTATAATGCTTCTAGAATTAAGAAGTCCTAGAGAAACTAGAGATGTACAAATCATAAGAATTTCTTGTATTTATAATTACAGGCTGTTATGGCTAATTTGAATGAAAATTTGGCCGGATTTTAATGGGGAGATCGAACTGTATTGCAGGAATGGGCGGTGGAAGTCGAGAAGAACAGAAGGTTACTGATCCTCCTGACGCCGAATCGTCGACGGCCCACAGTTTCTCACCTATCACAGGACCAGGAGGTCCAGGACACGCCAAGCCAGAAAAAACCCTACAAAGTAGCCCCGCGGTCGCTGCCGGTGGGTGGCTACCCGTAACGGCACTCCAGTCCACTTCCACTTCCACTCCTCCACCGCCGCCTCCTTCGTCGTCTCGTCATTCACTACCGGCTCGCCGCGCGCCGAGAAATCTCCCCTTCCCAGATTCTTTCCTGTGGGAGGCTTCCGAGATCGCGCGGAGGTGCCGAATGGAGAGCAGCAGCGGAGAGGAGCTGGAGGAGGAGTTCCCGGGGCACGAGTGGATCACCCCGCAGTCCTCCGTCAATGCCGCCTACCAGTCTCAGACCGAGAAGGTTCGATTTCTCTTTCCTTGCTCCGCGATTCAGATGTTTCTTCTACATTCCGGCCAGCATACAGTGGGCCAGTGGGGAATTTCACCTGCTGCTGTGCCCGGCTAGTTCCTCCTTCTTTCGTCGCTGTGCGGCTGGGGCTGCTTGGGCTTGAAATCACGCAATTTTGGATCTAGACCCGTTGCAATGGTGTTATGGTGGGTAATATCGCGTAGGAAGAGGAATTTATCCAGCATTTGGCCCTAGACAATTTCCCCTCTTTTGCTTTGGAAAGATCTGCTATTCTTGAATCCCGTGTTTTTGTTCTCTGTAACACAGCATGTTCTCACCGAGCCTTGATGCATCAAAACTACAAGCATAACCAAACAAAAGCATATCACCTTCTACTAAAAAATGCAAGTAAAATCTGGTTACCTTGTCATTTTTTTATCGAGATGGACCAAAGGGTTTAGTGTTGCCTGCATCCTTTTCTGCCAGGACTGGTACAGAGAGGGGCTCTAGTGGTTGCCATTGCTAAAATGTTCTCATTGGTGTGGTGATGGTATTCATCGATTGTTGTGCTTGCAGGGTATCAGGAAAATTTGCTCCGATTTGTTGGAATTGAAGGATGCTATTGAAAATCTGTCTGGAAATAGGCAATCAAAGGTCCTGGCTTTTCTCAGGTAATTACAAAATTCATGCCTGATTTTTTCTGCTCTAAAAATGAATGAAACAAATGAAAATTCAGAATTCAATATGTTTCCTTTGCTCATACTTGAAAACTCCAGTCTATGGACTCATTTTTCCTCTTTTTTTAACCATTTTCCTATGGGTCAATGTTTTTCTCCTTTTCACTATTTGCACAGAATTTCTGAGGAGGTTGTTGAAGCAGAACAAGAGTTAATTGAGCTACAAAAGCATGTTTCTTCCCAAGGAATTCTTGTGCAGGATCTAATGAGTGGTGTGTCCCGTGAGCTTGATAATTGGCACAAATCTAGCAAGGAAGAAGATGCGACAAAAAAGGATCCTGAAACTGAACTTGATGAAATTTTGTCTCATAGTACCCAGGATCCCAAAGCTATTTTTCTAGATAAGTTAGACATTTTGCTTGCAGAGCACAAAATGGAGGAGGCGGTTCTTGCTTTGGAAGCTGAGGAGAAGAAATATTTGGTTGCAGATGAATCTGGTAAAGAATCAAATGCAGAGAATACTGCCTTTAAGACAGCACTGATTAAAAGGAAAGCAATTCTTGAGGATCAGCTTGTTAGGTATTGTGGACAGCCAGCTTTATCTATGACCGAACTAAGGAAGTGTTTGTCTGGTTTAATTAAGATAGGCAAAAGTTCTTTAGCCCATCAAGTACTTCTGAAAGCTTATGGTTCACAACTGCAGAAAAATGTTGAGGCATTTCTTCCTAACTGTTCAATCTACACACAGACTTACTCTGCAACTTTGTCGCAGCTTGTTTTCTCAGCTATTGCAAAAGCAGCAAAAGAAACTAATACGCTACTTGGAGATAGCCCCATGAATACAAACCGGATTATCCAATGGGCTGAATATGAAATTGAAACCTTTGCACGTTTGGTTAAAGAAAATTCTCCTTTGCCTGAGAGTGTTTCTGCCCTTCGCTCTGCCTGTATATGCATCGAAACTAGTCTCCATCATTGCTCTTGTCTAGAATCCCAAGGTCTGAAATTCTCAAAATTACTTATGGTACTATTGCGCCCTTATATCGAAGAAGTTCTTGATTTGAATTTTAGAAGGGTGAGGAGAAAGATTGTGGATGGGGCAAGGAATGATGATATTCTGCTTCTCACCCCTCAAGAAGGATCACCGCTCTCTGGTCCAGTTTCACCAAATGTTATGCTTACAAGCAGTGGAAAGAAGTTCATGTCCATTGTCAATGTGAGTTCTTCGTTGATTCTTATCTTCTGATATCTCTTTTAAGTGAACTTGCCTTAATGCAACCTTTTATTTTAACTTGTCTGGAAATTCAGCTTGCTGTCATGTTGGACTGTGCATTTTGATTTCTGTGATTTGTCCTACCATATATCTATATCTATATCTCTACATCTAGACATTATATATCTATATCTCTACATCACTATATCTATATATCTATATCTATATCTATATATCTAGAGCATGCAATTACGGCACCTGTCTATTTATGCAACCTATCCATGTCAGCAAGCCATGTCATCTACTAACATGCATTTATTCTTCCACGTCAGCATACCAAACTATCCACTAAAATTCATTCGCGATCCTTGCAGCAATGCGCGCGCGGGGTACCCTTCTAGTTTTTTAGATGCACTACACCCAGTGAATTCTTACTGAATTGAACAACTTGCAATCAATGAGCATTTGAGTATTTCTAGGGTCCATTCAGTCTCTAAATTCTAACAGACACAAGCAGTCTGCACACTCTCTAGTCTCTACATATGCTAGGTACTTGGCACAGGCAACCATACACAATAGCAATAACTCTCTGCATGAAAATATCTAGGATAAATAGATGTAATGCATTTTCTTGACTCAATGAGTGATGAGTTTGTGTAGAAACCATGCTACTGCAGTCAGTTTACTGGTTATGCACTTATGTGCCAGCGTTCAAAATATGAATAGAATAATCTTTCACTGGAACATGGATTACTATACTTCGTGGTTTATTTGATAGTTTCGCAAATTTCTCTACTTCACCTGCTATTTGATACACTGAAGCAGCTGATATATATGCATATCCTCCTTACAGGATGTTTTGGATCAAATCCTTCCAATGACCATAGTTCACTTTGGTGGAGCAATTCTGAATAAATTTCTCCAGCTTTTTGATAGATATGTAGAAACACTGATCAAAGTCTTGCCGGGGCCTTCTGAAGATGATAATCTACTGGAGTCAAAAGAGCCTGTTGAATTTAAAGCTGAAAGTGATGCGCAACAACTTACACTAATTGGAACCACATACACTGTAGCAGATGAGCTATTGCCAGCTGCTGTAACCAAGTTCTTTGACATGCAAGCTGAGAAGAAAGGGGCTGGTGGATCAAGCGAAGGCCTTGGCCCTGGGTCCATATATGCCATGGAATACAAAGAGTGGAAACGTAATTTGCAGCATTCATTGGACAAACTGAGGGATCACTTCTGCCGACAGTATGTCTTATCTTTTATTTACTTGGAAGGGAAGTCACGATTGGATGCTAAAATGTACTTGGGACGGAAAGACGATGATCTTTTATCTGATCCTGATCCCTTGCCTTCACTGCCCTTCCAGGTGATTGTATATTTAATTTTTTTTTCGCGACCATGCCTAAGCACATTTTCATTAAGAGGGTAATTGCATATTTGAATTTCAATGATTTGATATCAAATGTTTACATATGGTACTGATGGAAGGTGTAATTTTTTTCCTTGTCTACCTGGAAAAGTGTTTTGTATGTTTATGACATAGGTGCTCCATCATATGTTTCATTACACCCCGTCACCCCTCGATTGAAAATACAAGTCAGTTTGGGGCATTGACATGGTGGCTAAGATGATGTTTAGCCTTAACAACCAATTTCTGTGAAAATATATGTTATTAAAAATAAAAATAGATATTATGAAGGTAGTTTTCGTGATGTATCTGGTAGCATCCATCTTAGATTCCCAATCTACATTATTATCTATATATTGATTATCAAAACTAAAAATGTCTGACCAACATGGATCCTAGAACGTTTATATTTCAGATTGGATGTACTATACTATGCATCGTAAGGGAAAAAATGTATTATGAAGGTATTTTCATGATGGACCCGGCAGCATCCATATCCATCTCACCTTATAAATCTACATAACTATGTATATCTTGATAATCAAAACAAAAAAAAAATTACCATAGCATTCATCTTACAATGTCAATCAGAGAAGCCTTGAAAAGGATGAAAGGGGGCAAAGCGATGGGCCTTGATGGTATCTCAATCAAGGTGTGGAGATGTCTCGGGGATATAGCTATAGTATGGTTAACCAAGATGTTCAACAATATCTTTCGATCGAACAAGATGCCTGAGAAGTGGAGAAGAAGCATATTGGTACCAATCTACAAGAACAAGGGAGATATCCAAAGTTGTACTAATTATCAGGGAATTAAGTTGATGAGCCATGCTATGAAGTTATGGGAGAGTCATCGAGCAGCGTCTGCGAGGAACGACGCAGATATCAACAAACCAATTTGGTTTCATGCCCGGAAGGTCAACCACAGAAGCAATCTTCTTAATAAGACAAGTTATGAAGCGGTTTAGAGAGCAGAAGAGGGACCTCCACTTGGTTTTCATTGACTTGGAGAAGGCTTATGACAAGATACCAAGAAATGTTATATGGTAGTCTTTGGACAAACATAAAGTCCCATCAAAGTACGTGACCCTCATTAAGGACATGTACAACAATGTTGTGACTAGTGTTCGAACAAACGATGGTAACATAAATTACTTCCCGATTAAAATTGGACTTTATCAAGGGTCAGTCTTAAGCCCGTATCTCTTTGCCTTGGTAATGGATGAGGTTACCAGGAACATACAAGGGGATGTCCCTTGGTGTATGTTGTTCGCTGATGATGTAGTGTTAGTGGACGAAAGCCACACGGGAGTAAATAAGAAACTAGAGTTATGGCGGCAGACCCTTGAGTCTAAAGGTTTTAGATTGAACAGAACTAAAACTGAATACATGAGATGCGACTTTGGCGGAGTTGTACATGAAGAGGGAGATGTGAGTTTGGAAGGTCAAGTAGTGACTAAGAAGGATACCGTTCAATATCTGGGATCGATGCTACAGAGGGATGGAGATATTGATACGGACGTTAGTCATAGAATCAAAGCAGGGTGGATCAAGTGGCGACAAGTTTCTGGCATCCTCTCTCACAAGAGGGTACCACAAAAGCTAAAAGGCAAGTTCTATAAAACGACGATTAGGCCGGTTATGTTGTATGGAGCAAAATGTTGGCCTACAAAGATTCGACATGTTCAACAACTGAGTGTTGTAGAAATACGTATGTTGCGATGGATTTACGGTCACACAAGAATGGACCGAGTTCGGAACGATGATATACGTGATCGTCTAGAGGTAGCACCAATTGAAGAAAACCTTGTCCAACATCGGTTGAGGTGGTTTGGCCATGTCCAAAGGAGACCTTCAGAGGCACCAGTGCATTGTGGAGTCATAAGTCAAGCTAATAATATGAGGAGAGGTAGAGGAAGACCGAAATTGACATGATGGGAGGCAATAAAAAGAGATTTGAAAGCTTAGGATATACCTAGAGATCTATGTTTGAATATGAGTACTTGGAAAGCAGCTATTGAAGTGCCTGAACCGTGACTTGGGGCTCTTAGTGGGTTTCAACTCTAGCCTATGCTAATTTGCTTGGGACTGAAAGGCTATGTTGTTGTTGTTGTTGATTCATCTTACAATGTAATCTACATAATTATCTGTATTTTTTTTTTGAGAATTACACAGTACAACGTAGATGCCCACAACATATACGCACACTCACTCCTATGAACACACGTACGCAAACCCACCCCTATGAGCACCTCCGAAGGACTGAGCCGGCAGATCATGAAATTCATGAAGTCACCACAGGCGCCTCGCTGTCGACGAGGATGTCGCCTACCACTGAAAGCATAGCGCCGTTAAATCTTGGAATAAATCCAGGAAAATGTGAGCACCTGTACCAAGTCGGGAACTTGAACTCGGATGGACAGGTTCCACCACAAGAAACCCAACCAACTGATCTATGATTGGTTTACAATTATCTATATATTGATTACCAAAACAAAAAAGTTTGACCAACATGGATCCTGGAATGACTTCTATAATTATCTATGCATTATCTATCTCATTTTAGACTAGAACAAAAAATTAAATTTTAGAACAAAAAACTACGCACCATAAACACATCGTGTTTATTTGTGTTAATTTGTTGGCGAGCAAATGTTTTTAAATGAATGGGTGCGAATCCAGTCCTCCTTGCAAGGACCATCCCTGTGACGTTGAACGGTTGAAGTGTGGGGAAGGGCAAATTGTATTGCATATTAATATAACGAAACTATAAAAAAAAGGGCGTACCCAGTGCTGAGAGCTCCCGCTCTGTGCGGGGTCTAGGGACTATGCCAATTAATATAACGAAACTATGCCAATTAAATATACACATCTTTATTCAGGGTACTGCATTTGAGTTGGATAGTTGTAAAGTAACTTAAGAGGGAAAAGGAAGGGCGAGATGTATTGCATATTAGTATAAAGAAACAATGCCAGTTCAATGCACTAGTACACATCTTTTATTCAGAGTATACATTTGAGTTCGATCAGTGTAAAATCTGTAGCTTAAGAGGGGAAAAGGCAATGATGTTTCATTGTCATTTAGCTTATAAGTGCCATTTTGTGGTTCCTTTGCTATCCAGTGCTTATTCTGCTGAGGAAAAGCATGTGTGAAAAATCTAAAGTTCTGTTTGGCAAATCAGATTGAAGTTAAAGGAATTCTGTTTTCCAGTGTTTTACATTCGACTCACTTATTCTGTTACTTGAAATACAACAATATGTCCACTACAACTTGGTTTAGACAAAAGTTATTATCCAAACACCCAAAGATTTGAAAGTTGATGTTCCAAACAAAGTCATCTCACCCATCTGTTTTTGTTCTTCTTATTAGGCGCTGTTTGGAAGATTGCAACAGCTAGCTAGTGTCGCTGGTGATGTTCTACTGGGAAAAGATAAGCTACAGAAGGTCTTACTCTCAAGGCTAACTGAAACAGTTATCATGTGGCTCTCCAATGAGCAAGAGTTCTGGGATGTCTTCGAGGACCGGTCTGTCCAACTCCAGCCTTCAGGGCTGCAGCAGGTATGTTTTCTCGTGTTCTCGTGCTACTTTGATGCAAATGCTGAAGTTATCAATCATAACCAGAGCTGTCTGTGGATGGTTTCTCTTTTCTTGAATGCTCCTTGCAGCTTATTCTTGATATGCACTTCATTGTTGAGATTGCTGTCTGTGGAAGGTTTCCACATAGACCAGTTCAGCAGCTTGTGTCCACAATCATAACCAGAGCAGTTGCAGCTTTCTCAGCAAGGGGTGTTGATCCACAAAGGTCTGTAACCAGAATCCTTTTTCTATTCTTTTTTGTAGTATTCTCATAATGTTTTAGGTTGCATGTTTGCCTAGTGTTTAACATCACCTTGTCCTTCCACTAAAAAAAATTCAGTGTTCTTCCTGAGGATGAGTGGTTTGTTGACACCGCCAAGGCTGCAATTCACAAGCTCATGCTGGGGAATTCTGGGTCTGAGTCTGAGCCCGAGCTTGAGGTGGAGGAACATATTGCTCTGCATGGTGAGATCTCTGATTCTGAAGAGAGCTCAACTCCGTCGACAGCAGGATCAGAAGACTCGTTCGCTTCTGCGAAGAATGATGATCTGGAAAGCCCTGTTTACTTCACTGATCCTGAGAGTTAAGAACTGCTCAGGCCTTCGTTGTAGATGTTGTTACAGTTTATTTAGAGTTTTATTATCCCGCATAATTGGCAGAATTCAGAACCGTTAAACATCGTTGCCCTCATGATAAGAAAAAAAAAAGAACCCAGAAATACCGTTGGTAATTATGGTCGTTATTATTGTACCTTGTCGCTTATCTGTTTCTTTTCCAGATTGTCTGTATGATAAATCTTTATTCCTCTGTTCTAAATTATAAGACGTTTTAGCTTTTCTAGGTACGTAGTTAAAAATAATGTATTTAGAAAAACCAAAACGTCTTATAATTCGGAACGGACGGAGTACCTTCATGCATGTATCACAATTCACAAATACAAACCTCATGCCAGCATAATAAAAATTGATGGTACGTGAGTAACGTTACAGGTAGTAGTATCACACACTGATTATTCTCTAGGCACGAACGGACTCTGTGACAATTACAAATGGAGACTTGGTGGAGAGAGCATGCGTTCGGTACTTGGAGGTACTCTACTGCTTTCGCCGGGCTTACTTAGCAGCACATGTCCAGGATGCAGCAGCAGCAGAGGGCTGCACAGCTGCAAGGCAACCAAGCGGCCGGCGAGTGGGGGGGTCAGTGGATCATCACAATATTTATGTATGGCACGTGCGATCGAAAGGCACGAAGCTTACCATCCTTCCCAGAAGGCCTTGTCGCCGCGGCTCTGCGTCTGGGGCGCCACCACCTGAAGTGGCGGAGGGTTCGTCATGCCACTGTTGTAGCTGCCAGGGTACCCCGGCGGCGGCGCCGGCTGCACGTAGGTCGCCTGCATCGGCGGCGGCTGCACGTACGGCTGCCCCGCCGGCGGGTACGCTGCTTGGCAGAGCGACGGAAACACGAAAGCACGCGGTCAGTTCAGCACTTCAGCTGTGATCAAAGCCGAAGTCGCAGGAGAAAACAAGTTTCCGGAGACCGGAGCTCGTGGAGGATCACCGTACCTGTCACGGGCGCCTGCTGCTGGTTGTAGTAGCTCATCCTCTTCTCGCTCGCGCGATCGATCGTGCCTCGTTCGACGCCCAGGCGCAACCAAAACTGGTAAAAGTTCGTGGGTGGGTGGGGGGGGGGGGGGGGGGGGGGGACGGACTCGGCGAAGCTCTTGCGGCTTGCGCGCGCGCTCGTTTTTATATATAGGAAAACGCGGAGAACGAGCAGGGATCGATACGGACAAGGACTTGGTGTGCTTCGATGTGATAGGAAGCAGGAAGCACGCGGATAGACGGCACCGGGCGGCGGCCGGCCGGCCTCGGTCACGTCGGTTGTTAGCTCAGGTTTGGCTGTGAACAAAAACAGGCGGAGTGTCAGAGGCGGGCAGCACGGGGGAACAAGCATGGTAACTTAAAGACCAAGAATTTGAGGGATGCACGGGGCTAGAAAGGCTCACAGGTGCATTTTTTGTGTCACCTTCCAAGTTCCGAGTACCAAAACGCTTTTATGCACTGCCATTTTTAGCGTAGATGAGAACATCTCCAAGAGCTGCTATATCCCACTCAGCGGCGGATTCAGGGGGGCTCGAGCCCCACCTACCGATACCGGAGCCCAGGGAACCTCCTGAATTTTTAGACAAAATTCTATCGTGTAGGTGAGACTGAGACTTAAAATCCACCAGCAGTCAGAGGTAGGTTGCTATCACACTTTTGTTGAGCCCCATAAAAATTTTCATCGATCCGCCGCTGATCCCATTGGCCATCGATAAAATTCTTTAAAAAACGGCTAAGTAACCCCCATTCTCCAAAACCCCGAGCTCGCCATCTCGCGTATGGCGCTCGGCATAGAAGGCGAGGCTTTTTTTTTTTGAGAATTCAAGGCGAGGCGAGGCTGGTTCGCTCGCCACATCAAGAGCTCCTTGTAATCGCAGCCGCCACATCAAGACCATGTCTCAGTCGCTGCGTGTTTCAAATCTGGTGTCCAAGCTGTAGGGAAACCCAATCACCCCGCCGGGGACGAGTTGCATGTCCCCCAGCGGCCGGCGACAGGATCCCTTGTTTAATCCAGCAAGCCGAAGGGTGGGAGCAGAGCCGGCGTCCTTGGATTGGTCCTGCAGTGATTTTAGTTCGGCTTAGATAAATCAATCTCAGCTTGTCCTGACTGAATGCATCCTTCGCTGGATGCCTGGATCAATAAGCTATTTGAGCTAATTTCATTGATAATTTCAGACAACCTGATGAAGTCCTGTGCCATCATTACAGAACTTACAATAGCTGAAATTGGTGCTATTTTTCAGACAAAGAGGTTCTAAATTAACTCATGCATACAATAGCTGATTCATGAGGCTGATCTGCGAGTTACTTATTGTCTCATGAGTGATGAGTACAGTAGCCTATGCTTGTCTGAACTTTAGCTTATTGTTCCATACAGTACCTCATTCATCAGAACTTAGCCTATGCGGAGGGCCCGCCAAATACTGCTCCTATCAAACTACCCACTGCAGCCAATGTTCCAGGGGCGCACGTCTGGTTACTTTTGTAGACAATCTCACGACCTGGACGTACGTGGTTCTAGACGCCCTCGCGACCTGGCGGCCGGTTGCCGCAGCTAATTTCCCATGGCGATGGCGGGCAGGATCGACCTAGATATAGGCAGAGAGCCGTTGTGACCCTCCAGCGCGCGAACCTGACGTAGACGCCCTCGCCATCGGATCAACGGGTCTAGTTCCGTTAATTTGCTGATGTGGCAACTTTTAATTTTTTTTTGAGATTCCGTTGCTGGCACTGTCCATTCTAAATAGTTTTGGAAAGCAGGTTTAGAGATCCAATCCAATTTTCCATTTACTCTTGGAGTTGCTATGATAATGATAAACCATTCTCCTTTTTCTAAACTGGTAAACCACTCTCCTTTTGATCATACTTAACTTGAGCAATTCTAGCAGTAGCCCCAAAACAGGACCTCTGTTTTTCATTTGGGCGTTCCCCCATTTTTGTTGGTCCAGTTTGTTTGGTTCCACTCCAACAGCAGCACCCAAATTTGCCCCCCCCCCACCATACACCCACCCCCAAAATATATTATGATAGACACTGACAAAAGGGACCCGCAAGTCATTCTCTCCGCCCTTCTCCCTCCTACTGGCCGCACAAGCTCCTTCTTCCTCCTACTAGCCGCACGACCAGTGGCCACTCCGGCCTCGCGCGCCCCTCCTCCACCATGGTACGGCAGTGGCCTCTCCAGCCTCGTGTGCCCCTCCTCCACCATGGCGTGCTCCCCTGCCTCCGTCTCCACCTCCGCGTCCCTTCCCGACGAGCCCAAGTCCGGCCTCCGTGTCCCTCCACCATGGCGCGCTCCCCCGCGTCTCCACCCTGCGGACGACAGTGGTCTCTCCGGCCTCGGGCGGATCCGGAGCTGGGCGGATCGAGTCGGCGTCGGGCGGATCGAGTCGGCATCGGGCGGATCGAGTCGGCATCGGGCGGATCGAGTCGGCATCGGGCGGATCCAGTCAACGTCGGGCGAACCTATGGGCACGGGGTTCGCCGGCACGCGTGCCACCACTGGCACAGCTCCGACCGGGCGCATCTCATCGAAATCCGCTCCTCCGTGTGGCCGCGAGGGCCCTGCGCCGCCGCAGGCGCTGCCAGTGGGATTTGGAGGGAGGGGAGGGGTCACCGGAGGGGAGCCGGATTCAGTGGAAAGTCACAGCGTAACTTTTGCACCTCCATCCACCGTTCAACACAGATCCAACAGCTGACAAGCAATCCAGCCCAAAGTATCAGTATTTTATAGGCAAGGATAGAGCAGAGGCCCCCGCGCCGGCTTCTTCACGCGCCGCCGCGCCGCGTTGACGTCGTACACCGCCGCGGCGTCCTCGGCGGGGCTTGCCTGCATCAGCCCTCGCGCGTCGCTACGCCGCTGCGCCGCCACGCCACGCTCCCATGGTGCTTGCCCGCATTGGTACGGCATGGGACGAGCGTGCGAGGCTGTCGCGGAGGGCTGCACGGCGAGCGACTACCGTCGCGGACACGACGTGCACGGCCGGCGTGGCGAGCCTGCGGCCAGCGCTGTGTGCGTGCACGGCCGGGCCAGCGCGGAGGGCGGCGTGGGCATGTCACGCCTGGAGTTGCTCACGAATGAAGGAGACAGCAGAAGGAGTATTGCATTCAGGCTTAGCGTATTATGTCATTTTACGTTTCTTAGCTGTTTGTTCTGTCAAGTGGACCAGTATGGTCAGCGTCTGTAACAAGGCTTAAGAGCCAGCACTGTATCGGATCCGACATCTAGACATTTTACTATCGTAGTAAACTCGCCAAGGCGTAGAGGTTAACCTCACCGACGTCCTCGTATCCGCGTTCCCTTGCTTGTGCTCACGTCGCCGGTGACCACCGACGGCCAAGGGTGTGACAAGTGGTATCGGATTTGTTCTATCCTCGGTGTGGGTGATGAGCAACCTCCGCTCTTCATCACCGCCAGCTATCTCGTCACTCCATAAGTTTCCGATGACCTACCGACAGTAGATCCAGTGGTCCAAACCCTCCTTCCCCTTTGCCTCCATCCCAATCCATCGATCCCTCACCAAATCCACAAATCCGGGCTTACCGTGTGAATCTCGCTTGCTTAGATCGCGATCGTAATTCCGGTGGGTAGGATGATCTCGGCCTGCGCCTTTGTGGTGTTCGACCAGAGGTCCCTCCTTTGGGTTGATCGGGCCAGCAAATGGATTTAGCGGCGCCTTCCACCAAATCCACCAAACCCTACCATCTCTAGCACCGTCTACGGTGCAAGTGTTCGACTAGGGGACTACACCGACAATCGTGGTTTGGCGGCGAGAACCAAAGTGAGCAATCTTCAATTCTGCTCCTTAATTCATCTCTTAGCACACTTGGGTGAACAACGAGGGTTGCGAGGCAGCTGCCTTCCCGTAAAATTCTGTAGTTGCTTCACTCAACTTGGTGCGGTGGTGTTGGTGGGAGAGTGTCCGTGAACTCGGGTTGCGAGACATTTGTTCTCATGCAAAATTCCAAGGTTCCGCCTCACTCTCAGGCGGCGGTGTTGGTGAACAAGCAGCAATCGGGGAGGAGTCGTCCAAACTGACTGTTTGATCCACCCTTTTAGTGGTCTTACCATACAGTGGTCATCACGGCTCCAGTCAAACCATCCAAGCAGACTCAAATCCTGCTGGACATGTCCAGGAGCACGGATGAGGAGAAGCAATTCGTGGATCAAGTCATGGAACATTTTGATCTCTTGTTTACCAGAGTTAATGACATTGGGGAAGTACAGCAGCAGATGAAACAAAAAATGAACATTAGAGGAGCCGCAATGGATGCCTATTCCGCTGAGCAACATCTGATAGCACAACAAGTCAAGGCTAATGGTGCTGTTGTAGCTCAACTCACAATGAGACAATTTGATCATGAGGACCAGTTTGAGGATCATGCTTCTGAGTCTATCATATTTGATGATGAGCAACCCCACTTTGAGAATGTGTTTGCTACCAAGAAAGATACTTTCAAGCCTTGGTCTTCCAAGACTAAGAAGCCACCACCAAAGTATGAAAGAAACAAGGAAGAGAGGAAAACCACCTTGCCCAACCAGTCTATGCCCAAGATGCGGTTTCCCAAATTTGATGGCACCAGTCCAAAGGTTTGGAGGGACAATTGCTAGAGCTATTTTGAGCTATACTAGATGCCAGAAGGTATGTGGGTGACAGCAGCACACTTACACTTTGAAGGCAATGCTGCTAAATGGTACCAAGCTTATAAGCAAAATCATACATTCAAGAGCTAGGAACATTTTTGCTCAGTAGTGGAAGAGGAGTTTGGCTCAGATGACTTTAGGACTGCCATGAATGAACTTCTGGAGCTGAAACAGACTGGCTTAGTGGAAGACTACACAACCAAGTTTCAGTCCTTGTAGTATGAAGTCACCATGCATAATGCCCATTATGATGAAATGTTCTATACACCACAGTACATCAAGGGTTGAAAGAGGACATCAGGGGCACAGTTGAAGCTCAGATGCCTCCATCTGTACAAAAGGCCTCTATCATTGCCAAGGTTCAGCAAGGGGTAGTGGAGAGAAGCAAAGCCAGAGCAAATAGAAATACCAATCAAGCCAGACCATACTTCTAACCGAAACCTGAAACCAAACAACTCCAACACCCTGGCTCCTTGTGGAGAGATAGGCAACTCAAAGATTATAGAAAGGCCAATGGTCTTTGTTATAGTTGTGGAGAAAAATTTGTTCCTAGCCATATGGAGGTTTGCTCTAAGAGAAACAAAGCTTAGACTAATGCTATCATCATGAATGATTTGGATAGGGAATTGTCTAATAAGGTGCTGAATGACTTAGCTACAGAAGATGCATTACATGAAGAATTCTATCAGCTATCACTTAATGCTATCACCAGCTCTGAATCAACCAATTGTATCAAGTTGAAAACCAGAGTTAAGGATAAAGTGATATTGATTCTAATTGACAGTGGTAGCACACATAGTTTTATTAGCTCACTGTTTGTGACTCTGGCTAAGATTCCTACAGTACCAATGAAACCAAAGAAGGTTAAATTAGCTAATGGGGAGTGGATTGAGACTAATCAGCAAGTATCAAACCCACAATGGTATTGCCAAGGCCATACCCTCTCTTCTAATATGGTGGTTTTGTATATGCATCCCTATGATGCTATTTTGGGTTTTGATTGGCTACAAGCCCATAGCCCCATGCAGTGTGACTGGGAACACAAGACCTTGGAATTCAGTAGGCAAAACATTGACGCTTCAGGGGCTACAGAACCAACCACTATAGCTGTCACAAATGTCAGCAACCAAGGTATACAACTCCACCAAAGGCAATGATGTATGGGCTTTTGTTTTGCTAGATTATGTATCTGATCCACTGCCTACCACATCACCAATTTCCCCTGATCTACCACCCCAAATACAACACTTGCTTACCACATATGCATATGTATTTGCTGAACCCAAGACACTACCACCACAAAGAACTTATGACCATACTATTCCACTCATACGTGGAGCCATACCAATTAATTCAAGACCCTATCATTATTCTCCCCACCACAAAATAGAAATTGAGAGACAGGTACAGGAGTTACTACAGTCAGGACTTATAGCACACAATAATAGTCCTTTTGCCTCCCCAATCCTGTTGGTTAAAAAAAGATGGATCATGGCAATTTTGTGTGGATTATACGAAGCTCAATGATATTACTATTAAGAATATATTCCCAATGCCAATAATTGAAGAGATTCTGAATGAATTAGCTGGAGCAAAATTTTTCACAAAGTTGGATATGAGATCTGGTTACCATCAAGTGAGAATGCATCCTCCTGATGAGCACAAGACTGCATTCAAAACACACCATGGGCACTACTAGTTTAAAGTGATGTCCTTTGGGCTTACCAATGCACCTACCACTTTCCAGTGTATCATGAATCGTATTATGAAGCCTTTTCTCAAAAAGTTTGTGTTGGTGTTTCTCAATGATATACTCATATACAGTGCAATAAGGGAAGATCATATGGAGCATCTGCAACTAGTACTAGAACAACTAAGGCACCACCAATTCTTTCTCAAGGCATCTAAATGCTCATTTGCTCAACCTAGCCTAGAATACCTTGGACACATTATTTCTACCAAAGGGGTCTCCATAGATCCTAGCAAGATCCATGCCATGTTACACTACCCAATACCCACAAGCTTCACTGAACTTAGAGCATTCTTGGGCCTCACAGGATATTATAGAAGGTTTGTCAAAGGTTATGGGGTATTGACTAAACCTCTCACAAACTTGCTGACTCTCAAGCAATTCAAATGAACCAGTTGTAAGGTCGAGATGGCGGACTAGAGGGGGGGTGAATAGTCCTTTCTAAAATTAATCGCGTCT
Organism: Miscanthus floridulus; assembly: GCF_019320115.1. Lineage (NCBI taxonomy): Eukaryota > Viridiplantae > Streptophyta > Magnoliopsida > Poales > Poaceae > Miscanthus > Miscanthus floridulus. The sequence continues at coordinate 132,499,378 of NC_089582.1, read as the reverse complement.
GCTAACCGAAATAAGTGTGGAATTAAAACTATCAGTCTAGCCAAGACTACACCCCTCTATCCATATTCTCTAGCACCTTCCAAAGATACTAGTTAAGCAACGAAGGTGACGGGCTAGCTAGAGCTCACCTAACCAATTCTAGAAGCAAGGTCACACAAAGCTATGCCACTAATACTTTAAGCAACAAGGGAGCTCCTACACATGCTAGTAAGCAAAAACACAAAGCCACCTAATGCTCACTAACAATGCTCAATAACAAGGCAACCAATGACAAATTAGAGAGCGTAATTACTTAGCTACACAAACTAAGCAATGTGACTAACAAGGTCACACAAACCAAATTAGCCATGCAAGGGAGCTACTTCTATGCTACACAAGCAAGAAGATAACTAGTAAGCTACACAAGCTAACTAATTACAAGAGCAACTACACAAGCACAATGTATGCAAAAGTAATTACAAGCTTGTATAACGAGGATGCAAACCAACAGGAAGAACAAGGTTGACATGGTGATTTTTCTCCCGAGGTTCATGTGTTTGCCAACATGCTAGTCCCTGTTGTGTCGATCGCTCACTTGGTGGTTCGGCGGCTAATTGGCATCACCCGCCAAGCCCGCTCGTTAGGCACCACAAGAACCTACCCTAAAAGTGAGGGTAGCTCAATGACACGCTTTACTAGAGTTGCTCTTCGCAGCTCCCACGGGGCGAGCATAATGCCCCTCACAAAGCTCTTCTCCGGAGCACCGCACAAGCTTCTTGTGGGCTTTGACGGAGACCACCACCAAGCCATCTAGGAGGTGGCAACCTTCAAGAGTAACAAGCACCACCGGCTTGCAACTCGATCACCTAGTGTCGCTCGATGCAACCTCACGATGTAATCGCACTAGAATCACTCTCTCACACAATCGAATGATCACTATCAAGTATATGTGAGATGGAGGGCTCCCAAGCACTACTACACAAGCCACCAAGGCTCTAGTGTGCTTAGCTCCTAGCCCAAGGCCGACCATGGCTTCTATTTATAACCCCACGAACAAATAGAGCCGTTACTTCTTCACTGGGCAAAAGTCAAGACGACCGGATGCTCTGGTCCGATCGACCGGACGCTGGACCTTAGCGTCCAGTCATGTGATGCACGCTACATGTCCCCTACTTCAAACGTTGTTCGCCCGATCTCAATGGTCATCTGTTGACTGGACGTAGCAGCTTGAACTGACCGGACGCAACAACCCCAGCGTTCGGTCATTTCTAGTAAGGTACCGGACATGACCAGACATGTCCGGTCGATCGCAATCGGACGCAGCACCAGTGTCCGGTCACTTCCAGCTTCTCTGCTCTACCTGCGTCATCACACGTTACCCTGACCGGACACACCCTGTTAGTGTCCGATCACTTCTAGCGCCAGCGTCCGGTCGAAGACCGATGCCTGCATGCTCTCTACAGCCACTAACCGGACGCAGGACCCTAGTGTCGGGTCACTGTATGACCAGCGTCCGGTGCACTATGTGAGACCCTGTCTTTTCTATATAGGGCGCCGGTGGCACCGTCGGACTGTCCGCACTCTACGGGTGGACACTCCACCGGTGGAGTTTTGAACCCTTCTCACCTCCGTTCCTTTGCCGAGTTGATCCACATCAACTCCAACTTCATCTCCTTTATAAATGTGCCAACACCACCATATGTATGTGTGTTAGTATTTTCACAATTATTTTTCAAAGGATTAGCCACTCAACTTGCCACGCCACTCAATCCTAGCGACGATGCAAAGTTAGATCACTCGAGTGGCACTAGATGACCGATATGCAAACAAGTTTGCCCCTCTTGATAGTACGGCCATCTATCCTAAACCTAGTCATAAACTTCTCTACACACCTATGACCGGTGAAATGAAATGCCCTAGGTTATACCTTTGCCTTGCGCATTCCATTCCATCTCCTCCAATGTTGATGCAACACATGCACCAACATGATCAACAATGATATGATCCACTTCATATCATCACGTGATCATATTGGTTCATCGATCTTGACTTCACTTGCTTTTCACTGTTGCCTTCGTCCATCGGCGCCAAGTCTTGCTTAAGCTTCACCACCACGTGGTCCATCGCTCCAAAGCCTCCAACTTGCCCTTCACGCTTGCAACCAGTCCATCAAGCCAAGTCTTGTCTTGATCTTCTCCACCTTGATCACATGACTCAATGCCATGTCTCATGTGCAATGAGCTCCTTCATCATCACATGTGTGAGCTTTGCAACATCTCCAAGCCATTTTCACATTCATGGCATATGTTGCTCACACATATATATCTGTGGACTAATCACCTGTGTATCTCACATAAACATAATTAGTCCACCTAGGTTGTCACTCAATTACCAAAACCACATAAGGACCTTTCATCTGGTCCGATCGATCGGACGCTGGACCTCAGCGTCTGGTCGTGTGATGCACGCCACGTGTCCCCTACTTCAAACGCTGTTCGCCCGATCTCAATGGTCATTTGTTGACCAGATGCAGCAGCTTGAACTGACCGGACACAGCAACCCCAGCGTCCGGTCATTTCTAGTAAGGTACCAGACATGACTGGATGCGTGCATCACCACATGTCACCTTGATCAGACGCATACGGCCAGCGTCCGGTCACTTCTAGCTCCAGCATCCGGTCGATGACCGACGCCTGCTCGCTGACAGCCACTACTGACCAGACACTGGAACCCAGCGTCCGGTCACTACATGACCAGTGTCCGGTCCACTCTGTGAGACCCTATCTTTTTAGAACAGGGCATTGGTGGCACCATCGGACTATCCACACTCTACGGGTAGACACTCCGCCGGTGGAGTTTCAAACCCTTCTCACCTCCGTTCCATCGCCGAGTTGATCCACATCAACTCCAACTTCATCTCCTTTATAAATGTGCCAACACCACCAAGTGTACACCACTATGTGTATGTGTGTTAGTATTTTCACAATCATTTTTCAAAGGATTAGCCACTCAACTTGCCACGCCACTCAATCCTAGCGACGATGCAAAGTTAGATCACTCGAGTGGCACTAGATGACCGATATGCAAACAAGTTTGCCCCTCTTGATAGTACGGCCATCTATCCTAAACCCGGTCATCAACTTCTCTACACACCTATGACCGGTGAAATGAAATGCCCTAGGTTATACCTTTGCCTTGCACATTCCATTCCATCTCCTCTAATGTTGATGCAACACATGCACCAACATGATCAACAATGATATGATCCACTTCATATCATTACATGATTATATTGGTTCATCGATCTTGACTTCACTTGCTTTTCACCGTTGCCTTCGTCCATCGGTGCCAAGTCTTGCTTAAGCTTCACCGCCACGCGGTCCATCGCTCCAAAGCCTCCGACTTGCCCTTCACGCTTGCAACCGGTCCATCAAGCCAAGTCTTGTCTTGATCTTCTCCACCTTGATCACATGACTCAATGCCATGTCTCATGTGCAATGAGCTCCTTCATCATCACATGTGTGAGCTTTGTAACATCTCCAAGCCATTTTCACCTTCATGGCATATGTTGCTCACACATATATACATGTGGACTAATCACCTGTGTATCTCACATAAACACAATTAGTTCACCTAGGTTGTCACTCAATTATCAAAACCACACAAGGACCTTTCAATCTCCCCCTTTTTGGTAATTGATGACAACTCTACAAAGATATGGAAATTAAGCTCTTTTAGATTCATATTGCTTGCCCAAGCAATTTTACCACGTGAAAATGATTTTGGACAAGTACCACAAAGCCGAGATGGTAGTATTAGCTCCCCCTACATATGTGCTAGAGTGTTTGATTTGAAGGTCGCACATATGCATAGATTAAAATTGTGGGAGTAATTACTACCAAATGATGCTAAGGTGTATAGAATAAACCTTTGAAGCGTGTACCAATCGGAGTTGCACCTTTAAGTTCATCCTTAGCACCATGGTTAGCTAGATATCACTTAGAAATTAAAGCACTAGATACCTTGTGAGATCAACATTAAAAGCAAGGTACTAGCATTACTTGAAAAGCATACCAAGTGTCTAGCTATCATCCTATGCATGCTAGTTATCAAATCATCATTCAAGTTCTACAACTATCACACACCACACAAGCATGCATATTGAATTTGAAAGCTTATGCAATGCAAGCAAGCACATGAATATGCACATATCAAATGCAATCAATCAAAGTTCATGAGCTTGGTCCCCCTACTTGTGTGTTTCTCTTGTCCAAGAATTTTGATCCATCTCTTTTCTTCAATGTTGCTCCCTCTTTGTCCATGTCCATGTCCAACCTCTACTTCTTTGAGCTTTTATATCTTATCTCTCCCCCTTGTACAATCTCAATCTCTAAGCTTTCATATCTTTGTACAATCTCTCCCCCTTTTTCATCAATTTCCATAAAAGGTGAGCTTCTCATTGATGCAAAGGTATACGTTTGGGGTAGATGGTTGAGGCTTGAATCTTGCATTTTTTATGGACATCACTTGATTGTTGGAATGACACCACTTGTAGATACCACTTATAACTCATACCACTTGTATCTTGTGTAAGGCTTCTTGAGATACCACACATAGGATCTTTGATCTTGATACCAATTTGTGTGACACCTCCCCCTATGTGATAGCATGGGTCATCCATTTGATACACTTGAGCTCTTGTAGGTGAGGGATGCATTCTTCATTTGATGATCACTTAAAGTTGAGGATCACTTGTGGAACCATTTTCTTGCATGATTGATATTATGTGTAGATGTGATATCACTTGAAAGAATCTTCTAGTATGGAACCACTTGTTGGATTTTTTAATAAAAACCATTTCTTGAACATTTGCTATCTTCATGAGTACCACTTATAGGATATCACTTGTGAGTTGATCTAGACATCATTTGTAGATTCTTGATAAAATACTTGAGTCTAGATACCATTTGAAACAAACATACTAGATATCTATTTGCATTATTGTCTTGTGCTTGTACTCTTATCACTATCATGAGCTTCTATGATTGACTTGAACTAAATTGATTTGCCTAAGCTTCCAAGTCTGGTTTGAACCAATAACAAGCTTCTTCACACCTCTTGCAAGGGTTATCTTACTAATGTTGTACTTGTCACTTGTTAGCAATCCAAATTGAGTCAAGTACTTGGGTTCACTAGCTCATGAACAAATTCATGTACTAACCACTAGATCAAATAATCATTCAAACAATAGTGGTAGGCTATGAATTTAAACATTTCATTTGTTATGTATGATCCTATGAAGCATGTACTATATGCACTAACCGCATACTAGTAAGGGATGAAATGCTCATGCACATTACAATGATACCTTTGCTATGTTAGAGTAGAGGATAGTCACATAGATTCCAATTCATTACTCCAATAGTAATGTGAAGTCCAATTATAAGCTTGGTGAAGACCAATAGATACCATGTTGAATTCCATTCTTCACCCATATGAAATGAATACCACTTATGATCAAGTGCACTTTCTTGTTGTGGTTGGCTTGCTTCATCTTTTGATCAATGCTTGCATGAGAGCATCAACATGAGAATACCACTTGAAATATCATGACTAGCGCTCTTTTGGGTGTTGCTTGCTTTTCTTGATCAACCCTTTTGATTGCTTCAACTAAGCATCTCAAATATTCCTCGGATCACCACTTCCATGTTAGCCTTCCAAGTACCACACTTGGTTCACCTACACATAGGCGGAAAGCCCCTACACTAGGGAGAAGTGACCTCTCTCCAAGAATCATTCTTGATACTCACTTGAAATGACTTGATTGATCGATCCAAGTGATGGACTTAACTTGATGAGTAACCTTGATTCCTTCTTTAAGTCCTTTTCTTTCTTCTTGTTTAAGTCCTTTTCTTTCTACCAAATGATTTTCAATAGTCACTAGAACTTAAACTTCAACTTCATCTTGAGTTTGATCTTGATCTTTCAATTTTGAGTACCGAATGTGTGTAAAGTATACTCCATAATCAAATAGCCTTGTACTCATATCTTGTCATGCTTTTAGATTATCTCAAAACCAAACTTAGGTACCTCAATTACTTATAAACATGTTTCCAACTTGAGGGCCTTTCAATCAAAGTGACTCTAGATCAATCCAACATTTGTCATTTTTCTGGCAGATTCTGTACCCTTCAAAGAAATAAGCATATCTCCCAAAGTACAAATCCAAATATAACTAAATTTGGTGGAGGTGTGCATTACTAAGTTATATAGCAGCTGTAAAAATTTGAGCTTCATTTGACTTCTAGATTGCTACCAGATTTCAATTCTTCCACCACTGCTATATGCTGAAAACTGCTGCATTCTAGCTGACAAGAACCACTCCAAAACCAAAGCATTTTTTATCCAATTTTTATGAAATTTCTATAGAATCTCATACCATAAGTATAGAGCATGTACACCAATTTTCATGCCAATCCAATAGGTTTTGATTACTCAAATATGGCTAAGACCACACTCACTCAGATTTTCAATATAGGACAGATTTCAACAATTGAGCTATACTTTATCAAATATGAATCAATCTTGAAACTAACTTATTTGAATACTTTCATAAGGCATATATCCATTCAAACCACTTACTAAAAGTCATCTCATGAATTTATCCAACACAAATCAATCCAAACTTGATTACCAATCAATTATCCATTCAATCGTCTCATAGCAAGCAACATTGCATATTTATCCAATTCAATCAACTCATATGCACCCAAATGAAATGGTCAACAAGAGATATATCTTAGTTAGCTCATGATCATCCAACTAGCAAGCTTCAACTCAATTATTTGTAAGTCATTAAATATATCCAATGAATCACCAACAACTTGAATTTGACACTTGTCTGTTGTAGCACATTTGGACTTCACTCAATTTGTCATGGCATTGGGATAATGATCATCTCTTAGCAATACTTGGCTCAACTACATGGTCAACAAGATGAATATCATTTGAACCAAGCCTCCAATGCCGATGGTACCTATAAATAATCATTCACTTTTTGATGGTACCCAAACAATTTTGGGTCCTCTCAAGTTAGGAGCAACATACTTAGGCAATGCCTTAGTATGAGTAGCGGGATGTTTTGCAATAGCAATCATAGAGGTACCATTACCATCCTTTCTAATCACATTATTATCAATAATTGAAATAGGCTTAGAGATGTCGCCTAGGGGACATGAATGTGCCATGTGTCCCCTTTCTCGGCATGAGTAGCACTTTCTCTTTACTTGAGCCTTCTCTTCTTTGCTCATGTGGTGCTTCTCATTGTCTTGCCTCTCATGGATTGCTTGAGCCTTCTTCTCAAACTTGGTAGGACACTTAGAGGCAAAGTGTCCCATACTTTCACACTTGAAGCACTTGATGTAAGCATAATCTTTCTTCTCATCTTCATTCTTGCTCATCATCTTGGCATTTTGAGTTTGCATTAGATGCCTTGCCTTTCCACCCCTTCTTGTTTTCTTCTTCTTTATTATTAAGTCACCACCATCTTTATGGTGGATCTTGATTTGCTCTTGGGATATCTTCTCTTGCTCAACTTGTGGCTTTGGTTGAGGCGCTTCTAGTTGCTTCACCAATTGCTTGGTTGGGCACATTGAGGTAAGGTGACCCCAAGTGCGGCACTTGAAGCACTTCACATGCTTGAGCCTCTCTTCTTCTTTTATCTTCTTGAGCTTCTCAATATTAGGGCAACCATTTGCAAGGTGTCCCGCTTCATGACACCGGTAGCACATGGTATGAGAAAGCTTTCTTCGTTGTATCTTCTTCATCTTTCTTTCTCTCTTTATTTCACCCTTTGTCATCTTCTTCTTGAAGCCGAGGCCACACTTGTCACCATAGTCTCTTTGAGTCTTCAACATGTGCTCAAAGGTGACTTTTGAGTTGTAGCACCTCTCTAGCTTGTTGCTCAATTTCTTCACTTCATTTTTGAGCTCATTGTTCTCCTTTAAAAGGTTAGTCTCACAAGACATAGAAGTAGAACAAGCATCTATATGTGAAGAGCATGGCATATCTAATAAGTCATCACAAGAGGTGGATACATGCTTCTTGCCTACATCACAAGGGTTAGCAACATTTTGCGATTTATCATTTGATCCATGTGATGAGCTCTCATTATTTTTAAGTTTCTTTGTAAACACTTTAAGGAGAGAAGCATATTGTTCTAATAATTCATCATGAGATGCAAGTAGTGTCTCATGATTCAATTTTAACTCATCATGTGAAGATTTAAAAGCATCAAGTAATTTCTTATGTTCTTCACAAGAGTTCTTTAGAAATGAGTTTTTGTTTTCCAATTTCAATGTTTTAGCTTTCTCATTTTCTAAAGACATGGTTATGCTAGCAAGTCTACTAACAAGCTCATCATATGAATCAACATGATCAACCACATTATCATTTGATACCTTGGTGTCACCTTGTGACATGAAGCAATGTAGTGATGTTGGAGAGCTTGTAGTAGCATCATCATCATGGCTTAAGCATGAACCAACATCACCATCAAGTGTGCATGGGGTAGCATCATCATTTGCAACACTTGTGGCATCATCATCAACCTTGTCAAGTGAACTTGTAGTGAATCGATCATCATCATCATCACTTGACCATGATATGGAGCAATCTTTCACAATCACCAAATTGTGATCATGCTCGACACACTCATGCACCTCCTTCTTAGGCTCATCCTCCTTCTTGAATTTGCCATCATCCCATGTGGAGGAATCACCGAAGGTGTCCTTGATGGACTCCCATATCTCACGAGCGGTTCCCGTATAGTTTACTTGTTTCATCAAATCAAAACTCAATGCATCCATTAGAAAACAACAAGCATGTGCATCAAGTTTATAGAGAACTCTTTGAGCTTTGGTGAGATTTCTATGGTCCAAGACATGAGTAAGACCACTAGTGACAATCCACTAAAACTTGGGTCCCTTTGCACGAAAATGATCAAGCATGTAATTTTCCAAAGTGCAAAGTTTGTGCCATAAAAATGTGTGTCTCACAAACATCTAGCCCACTAGATGCCATCCTCTTGGGTCGGTGAAGACCACAAATGAGAGACCTAGCTCTGATACCACTTGTAAGGTCAAGATGGCGGACTAGAGGGGGGTGAACAGTTCTTTCTAAAATTAATCACGTCTGCTAACCGAAACAAGTGCGGAATTAAAACTATCGGTCTAGCCAAGACTACACACCTCTATCTATATTCTCTAGCACCTTCCAAAGATACTAGTTAAGCAACGAAGGTGCCGGGCTAGCTAGAGCTCAACTAACCAATTCTAGAAGCAATGTCACACAAACCTATGCCACTAATACTTTAAGCAACAAGGGAGCTCCTACACATGCTAGTAAGCAAAAGCACAAAGCCACCTAATGCTCACTAACAATGCTCAATAACAAGGCAACCAATGCCAAATTAGAGAGCATAATTACTTAGCTACACAAATTAAGCAATGTGACTAACAAGGTCACACAAACCAAATTAGCCACGCAAGGGAGCTACTTCTATGCTACACAAGCAAGAAGGTAACTAGTAAGCTACACAAGCTAACTAATTACAAGAGCAACTACACAAGCACAATGTATGCAAAAGTAATTATAAGCTTATGTAACGAGGATGCAAACCAATAGGAAGAACAATGTTGACACGGTGATTTTTCTCCCAAGGTTCACGTGTTTGCCAACACGCTAGTCTCCGTTGTGTCGACCGCTCACTTGGTGGTTCGGTGGCTAATTGGCATCACCCGCCAAACTCGCTCGTCGGGCACCGTAAGAACCTACCCCGAAAGTGAGGGTAGCTCAATGACACGCTTTACTAGAGTTGCTCTTCGTGGCTCCCACGGGGCAAGCACAGTGCCCCTCACAAAGCTCTTCTTCGGAGCACCGCACAAGCTTCTTGTGGGCTTCGACGGAGACCACCACCAAGCCATCTAGGAGGTGGCAACCTCCAAGAGTAACAAGCACCACCGGCTTGCAACTCGATCACCTAGTGCCACTCGATGCAACCTCACGATGCAATCGCACTAGAATCGCTCTCTCACACAATCAGATGATCACTATCAAGCATATGTGAGATGGAGGGCTCCCAAGCACTACTACACAAGCCACCGAGGCTCTAGTGTGCTCAGCTCCCGGCCCAAGGCCAACCATGGCTTCTATTTATAACTCCATGAATAAATAGAGCCGTTACCCCTTCACTAGGCAAAAGTCAGGATGATCAGACGCTCCGGTCCGATCGACCGAACACTGGACCTCAGCGTCCAGTCGTGTGATGCACGCCACGTGTCCCCTACTTCAAACATTGTTTGCCCGATCTCAATGGTCATCTATTGACCAGACGCAATAGCTTGAACTGACCAGACACAGCAACCCCAACGTCCTATGTTTCTAGTAAGGTACCGGACATGATCAGACATGTCCGGTCGGTCGCAATTGGACGCAGCACCAGCATCTGGTCACTTCTAGCTTCTCTGCTCTGCTTGTGTCATCACACGTCACCCTGATCAGACGCACCCTATTAGCGTCTGGTCGAAGACCGATGCCTACACGCTCTCTGCAGCCACTGACCGGATGTAGGACCCCAGCGTCCGGTCACTGCATGACCAGCGTCCGGTGCACTCTATGAGACCCTGTCTTTTCTATATAGGGCGCCGGTGGCACTATCGGACTATCCACACTCTACGGGTGGACACTCTGCTGGTGGAGTTTTGAACCCTTCTCACCTCCGTTCCTTTGTCGAGTTGATCCACATCAACTCTGACTTCATCTCCTTTATAAATGTGCCAACACCACCAAGTGAACACCACCATTTTTGGAGCGCCACCTTGGTGTTCGCCAGGGATTTCAACAACCCCGCCTTGGTCTCCGCCTGGTGGGCCTTCACCGCCTCAAGCCCCCACTCTGCTACACGCTGCTCCTCCACCCGCACCGCGGTCACCTTGGCTGCCCGGTGCTAGGACTCATGGCGGGCGGACTCTAGCTGATGCTCAAGCTCAGCCACCTAGGCATGCTCCATCCGAAGGAAGCAGGACTTGCGGGACGACATCTTCTTTAGAACCTATGAAAATGAAAAGCAAGCATGCAAAGGCAACCAATAAGAGACTTAGAGGTCAAGGACAAATACAAGAAACTCACCTCCATGGTGAGTTGTAGGTCGACCTTGACTAACTACTAGGCGGACTTAACCCGCTCTTGGGCGTCCTCGACCTTCACCGACAGGTTGGCGAGTTTGGACTCCATGGCTAATCCTTTCCCCACAAGGATGTCCTAGAGCTGACACTCCTAGGAATCCCAAAGGATGAACCACACCTTTGCCAAGTCCTCAGGGCAGGGCCACTCTAGGTCACCCTCCGGTAGCCCGCTGGAGGGCCCAGCCTCAAACCGAACCACTGCCAGCTCCCACGACGATACCACCAGCTCTCATGATGACACCGGCAGCTCCCCCACATCATCCGCTTCATCGTCAGATGGGATCTCCACCACCTCGGTCGCACGGGCCACCGACAGGTGTTCCTACTCCATCCTAGCCATGTCTCCCCTTGGTGCCTTCACCTCTGACTGCGAGGGTGAGCCATGCAACCCTCCACCCGACGAGGCAAGGGGCTTGATCTCCTTCTCCTCTTCCGCCATAGCTGGTGGAGGAGGGGCCGCAAGGCACACCACCAGTGAAGCCTCCATGGTCACCACTGGGATTGCCACCAGCACCATCGCCGCCGCTGCCACTGTACCAGCAACCAACCTAGGGAGCACCACCCCTGGAAGGGAAGGGTTCACCGCCACCACCCTGTTCCTCCCGCCGCTCACCACGGCGCGCTGTAGGGTGGGCCTCCAAACCACCTACACAAGAGTTGGGGCAATGCTCAACCCCGTCATCGCCCGGCTGCTGACAACGAGTATGGGTTAGTCATACTCCAAAAAAGACTCAACAACAAGATCAAAAAGAAACAAAGAAAAACATATCGGGAGGTAAGCGGCATGACTCTGAACAAGACTCGACATCGACGGGCCTGTAGGGTGAGGACTGCTCCCAGGCTGTGACCCGTGCCCCCTCACTTCAGCCAAGGGCGGAGTCATCCTGACTGGCTCCTGCCCGGCCTGCGGGTCACCGCGACCTTTGGCTTAGGATGTGCTAACCGGAGCAGCAGGCAGGGCATCCTCCCACTGCAAGTCATGCACTGGCACTAGTCCCGGCGATGCATGGGTGCAAGCCCACTCCTCTGACCACCTAGCTTGCTTGGTCGCACCCACGGTAGGTGGGGACGAGACCGGCGATGCCACCGAGGGGCGCGGTGACCATGCCCGCTTCGCCTCTCATTCATCAGCGGCGTCTATGCTCGCCACATGCTTCCTCAGCATGGGAACCTCGGCGTGGCTCTTCGCCTCCTGCTCATCACCAGCGAACATCACCGTAGGGCCACGACGCTCCGCCGAGGTCAAAACGACCTCTGGACTTTCCTCCTCCTCAGAGAAAACCATGTCATCCACATCTGTGGGATCCTCTGACTCGAGCTCAGACTCTATGTCACTCTTATTTTCCTCGGCCTTCATGCGCTGAGGAATCTCCTTCTCCTTCTTATCTTTCGCTGAGCCACCTCAGCTTTCTTTTTCTTCCTAGCATCTACCACCTCTTTCTGGGTGACCTGCCGAGTCGTGCCCTCTGACCCCTTCAGAAGGTGAGGCCGGGACCTATAAACATCAAGTCCCTATGAAACAGGCAACTCAGAAATCAAAAAAGCAGGAGAGCAAAGGGGAAAAGAACATGAAGTAAAGAAAGAGGAGCATACCAGTTTGGACACCACCGAGGCATTTAGAGGTATGGGCTTTCCATCGACCTTCTCTTTGGGCTTTAGCTACAGCACCCGGTCAAGGCGACTCTAGACCTCGTCATCCGGTAGCTCGTCCGGCGACACGCGATCAGGGTCCGACAAGCCGTCGTACCTCCACATCGGCCGTGACCTCTCCACCAATTGAGTAACCCGACGGCAGTAGAGGGTGTGAAACACCCACACCCCATCAAGGCCGCGCTGCATGAGCTTTTGGAGCTCCTCCTCAATGATCTCCACCTTCTTCTTCTCTCAACAGGAATAGCCCCATGACCAACTATCCTGCTTCTCTGGCCTCCTACCGATGAATGCTGGGAACAACGCCTCTACTGGATTCCTGATATAAAACCACTCCCTATGCCACCCCTGGTTGGAGTTGTAGGGGATGTACGCGGGATACGAGCCTCCCATGCTTGGTTTCCTCTGCAGGGCGAAACCCCCCACTAGTGCGACCTTGGGCGGATTCCCCACCGGCAAGGCTCGCCCAAAGAATAGCCACCGGAAGAAGTCCGCGTGCGGCTCCATCCCGAGGAAGGCCTCATAGACGGTAACAAAGCCAGTGATGTGCAACACCCCCATTAGATTGAGGTGCTATAGCTCTAGAGCCCACTCATTGAGGAGTCTGAGTAGGAACTAGTGCGCAGGGTATCCTAACCTACGCTCATGGAAGGCGAGAAAGGAAACCACCTCATCAAGCTAAGGTTGCGGAAACTCCTCCCTCCTAGGAGCCCTCCAGTGTGCCACCTCCTTCAGCGACAGAAACCCCTTCACGGCGAAGGCCTTCAACACCGACTCTCTCACAGTGGATGATCTCTAGTCCGATATCTCACTCTGGGTTCGTGAAAGGATTTGTGAGTTTTTTTCTCTCCCTCGCTCTCTCCCTTTTCTTTCCTAGGATCCGGCGCGGCTCTCAAAGACGCTCTCGGCAAGAAGGAAAATGAGAGGAGGTGGTAGATGGGGAATAGGTGAAAGAATGGGGCAAAAAACTTCTCCCTTCTCTTACTTAAGGAAAAGGGCACAACTATTGGGGAAGGCGCACTGATCAGGAAAATCAAAACGGCAGAGCGAAAACCCTCTCTCTTTCGCATTTAATACAGATGGGACACACCCTGACCGATGGGACATTGAAAGCTCTAGTTTGGTTTTGGTGAATTGATAAAACCCTAAGTGCTAACCTAGTTTATCAAGTGATCATGAGATAGGTAGCACACTTCAAGTGGAGAAGCTAATGAAGATCATAACATGACAATGGTGATGGCATGGCGATGATCAAGGGCTTAAACTCAAAAAGAAGAAAGAGAAAAACAAAAAGCTCAAGGCAAAGGTATAACTTGTAGGAGCTATTTTGTTTTGGTGATCAAGACACTTAGAGAGTGTGATCATATTTAGGTTTGATAGCCATACTATTAAGAGGGGTAAAACTCGTATCGGAATATGGTTATCAAAGTGCCACTAGATGCTCTAACTCATTGCATATGCATTTAGGATCTAGTGGAATGCTAACACCATTGAAAATGTTTGTGAAAATATGCTAACACATGTGCACAAGGGGATACACTTAGTGGTTGGCACATTTGAGCAAGGGTGAATAAGTTAGAGGAGAAATGGAGTTGGTTGCAATGACACTGGCGTCGGTCAACTGACCGGATGCTGGGTCGCTCTATGATCGGACGATGAAGAGCTACATCCAATCATGTTGTCGGTCGACACAGCGATTCGGGTTTAGCATCGGACGCTGAGCTGTGTATGGTCAAGCTTGTCCGGATGTGTCCGGTCGACAAAAACATGTTTTGGACCCTTACTGTAAACGACTAGATGCTGGGGGTCCAGCGTCCGGTCAACTCGGTCGGAGCGTCTGATCAAGATGTCGACCGTTGTGATCAAACGTTCACTGTTGAATGCAGGAGACATGTGGACGCCATCGGACGACTAGACGCTGAGGAGCAGCGTCCGGTCAGTTGGACTGGAGCGTCCGGTCGGCCCATGTTATGCCCAGTGAAGGGGTATAATGGCTCTATTCCATGGGGGCTTCTATTTAAACCCCATGGCCGGCTTTAGCTCACAACCTTTGGCATTTTCATTGACATAGCAACCTTGTGAGCTTAGCCAAAGCCCTCCCACTCATCTCCATCATTGATTCATCATCATAAGTGAGATTGGGAGTGATCCAAGTGCATTGCTTGAGTGATTGCATCTAGAGGAACTTGGTGTTCGTGTTTCACTGCGGATTTTGCTTGTTACTCTTAGTGGTTGCCGCCACCTAGATGGCTTGGAGCAGCGAGGATCATCGAGCAGAGGGTGGTGATTATCTCTGGCTCTGATCGTGGTGATTGTGAGGGGTTTTTGACCTTTCCCCGATGGAGAGCCAAAAGGTACTCTAGTGGATTGCTCATGGCTTGTGTGATCCTCATCTTGTGTTGGTTGTGCAGCACCCTATTGAGGGTTTGGCGTGTGAAGCCAATTAGCACGTGAACCTCCAAGTGAGTAAATCGCCACAACGAGGAGTAGCTTGCCGGCAAGCAAGTGAACCTCAGTAAAAATCATTATGTTCATCCTTTGATTCCAAGGTGATTGATCTTCATTGTTATTCATCCTTGTGATTGATTGGTTCACTCCTCAATGCAGTGGTATAACTATCTTGATCACTCTCTTTACTTTACCGTAAACTAGTTGTCAAGCTCTTTAGTGTAGCTAGTTGTGAGAGCTTGCTTACTTGTTTGGTGTGGCTCTTTAGTTAGCTTTTGAGAGCACACTAACATAGGGTAGTGTCATAGCTCTTGTGTGAATCGACACTATCTAAACTAGAATTGTGGTAGGTGGCTTGCATTTTAAGTAGGCTAGCACAAAACTTGCTTCGTCTCATAATTGTCTAACCATTTTATTAAGTGTTATTGTAGAAATTTTATTAGGCTATTCACCCGCCCTCTAGCCATTAGGACCTTTCAAGTGGTATCAGAGCCGAGGTCACCGTTATTTAAGGCTTAACAACCTTTGGTGTTAAAATGGCTCAAATCAACAACACCAAGAAGCCACCCCAATTTGATGACTCAAATTATTCTTATTGGAAGTCAAAGATGACCACACATATCAAGTCAATCAATAGAAAGGTGTGGAAGGTGGTAGAAACCAAAATTGAGATTGATGATCCAAAAAATCCCACCGTGGCCGAAGAAGTGCTTCTCCAAAATAATGGCATTGCTCTAAGTGCCATTCATGATGCAATTGATGTGAGGACATTTGAGCAAATCAAGAATATTGAGATGGCTCATGAAGCTTAGAAGAAATTGGAAGAATCATTTGAGGGTACTCAAGCCGTGAAGGGTGCAAAGGCATATATTCTCAAAGAAAAGTTTGCAAGCTTCAAGATGAGGGAAGATGAGAGTGTGCCAGACATGTTCCATCGGATGGAAGTGATTGTCAATGATCTCAAGGCACTTGGTGAGAAGATAGAGGACAAGGACTTCTCCAATAAGTTCTTGAGATGTTTGTCCGCAAGATTTGGCATGTTGGTCACCTTACTAGTGAGGACTGGTTTGAACACAATGACACCAAACCAAATCTTGGGAGATATCATGACCGATGATGCATATAGAGATGATGATGAGAAGGAAGAAAAGAAGGAGAAGAAAGATGAGAAGAAGGATGAGAAGAAGAAGAGCGTGGCATTCAAAGCCACATCATCCAAGGGCAAAGCAAAGCAAGAAACATGAAGTGAAGAAGATGAATCTTGGGATGATGATGATGATGAGAAGATGGCTCTCTTTGTCAAAAGATTTGGCAAGTTCATGGTGAAGAAGGGCTACCATGCAAGAAGAAAGAAATCTTCATTCAAGAACAAAGAAGAGTCAAGAAGGTGCTTTAAGTGTGGAAGCAAAGATCATCTTGTTGCTCAATGCCCATACAATAGTAACAATGATGATGACAACAAGAAGAACAAGAAGGAAAAGAAAGAGAAGAAAGAGAAGAAGGACAAGATGGCCTTCAAGAAGAAGAAGGGTGGTTCATATGTAGTCACTTGGGATAGTGATGCTTCCTCAAGTGATGATGATGATGATAGTGATGATCACAAGACCACCAAGAAGAAGGTTCTTGCAAGTATTGCTATCAATGAGAAGCCTTCTCTCTTCGAATCTTCATCATGCTTCATGGCTAAGGCCACTAAGGTACAATCTTATGATGATAAAAGTGATGAAGAACATGTTGATGATAATGAACATGAAAATAAAAATGATAGTGATAGTGATGATGATGAACCCACTAAAGATAAATTATTTGACATGCTAAAAGATGCTAGAGAACACTTTGACATCAAGAGAAGGGAATGCAAAAGCTCGCGTAAGGAACTAAAAGCCCTTAAGCAAGCCTTTGATGAGCTCAATGCATCTCATGAGAGGCTAGAGGAAGCCAATGAGAAACTTGGCAAAGCTCACAAAAAACTTGAAAAAGCTCATTCCTCTTTGCTTGATGAGCAAAACAAAAAGAAGCATGTTGAAACTTGCAATGTAGATTTAACTTGTGAAATAATTGATAAATCACTATCTATGCCTATCATTGTTGCTCCTACTAACCCTTCTTATAGCACTTCCACTTCTACCTCATCTAGTAGTGATGGTCTCACTTGTGATGCCTCACTAGTGGTTGAGAATGAGAACCTCAAGAAGGAAATTACTAAGCTCACTCACATCTTAGCTAAGGCTTATGGTGGTGAGGACCGCTTGCTTATGTGCTTGGGTAGCCAAAGAGCTTCTCTCTACAAAGAGGGATTAGGCTATACCCCCAAGAAAGGCAAAGTGGCCTTTGCTCCTCACAAGACTAGTTTTGTGAAGAACAATGGTCAGTTTTGCACTAGTTGCAAGCAAGTGGGTCACAAAGAGCAAGAATGCAAAAACAAGAGCAAAAATGCTAATGTATCCTCCATTAAGCTTGATTCATGCTATATGCTTACTAAGGGTACAAATGGTGTAAAGGCTAAGTTCATTGGTAAACCATGGATGGGCTCAAAGAAGAAAGCCATTTAGGTATCAAAGAGCCTAGTGACTAACCTTCAAGGACCTAAGCAAGTTTGGGTACCTAAAAAGAATTGATCTTCTCTTGTAGGTCAATTACAAAGCCGGAGGAAGGCATTAGGTTCTTGATAGTGGATGCACTCAACACATGACCGGTGATGCAAGAATGTTCAACTCAATCAACACCAATGGCAATGATGGTTATGATAGTATCACATTTGGTGACAATGGCAAAGGCAAGGTCAAAGGGCTTGGTAAGATTACAATATCCAATGACATGAGCATATCTAATGTGTTGCTAGTAGAGAGCTTGAACTTCAATTTGCTATCCGTGGCTCAATTATATGATCTTAGATTCAAATGCATATTTGGAGTAGATGATGTAGAGATCATAAGTGTAGATGGCTCTAACTTGATCTTCAAAGGTTTTAGATATGAGAATCTATACTTGGTTGATTTCAATGCTAGTGAAGCTAGATTATCTATATGCTTGTTCACTAAGTCTAGCATGGGTTGGTTATGGCATAGAAGGCTTGGTCATATTGGAATAAAACAATTGAATAGATTATTTAAGCATAACTTGGTTAGAGGCTTGAAAGATGTTGTGTTTGAAAAGGATAAGCTTTGTAGCTCTTGTCAAGCCAGCAAACAAGTTAGAAACACCCATCCTAAGAAAAGCATGATGAGCACTAGTAAAGCATTTGAGCTATTGCATATGGATTTATTTAGGCCAACACAATACACTAGCATCGGTGGAAATAAATATGGCTTTGTGATAGTGGATGACTACACTAGATATACATGGGTATTCTTTCTAGTGGACAAAAGTGATGTATATGCAACATTTAAATCATTTGTCAAAGGCATTCACAATGAATTTGAAACAACCATCAAGAGAGTTAGAAGTGACAATGGTAGTGAGTTCAATAACACTAGAATTGATGAGTTGTGTGATAAATTTGGAATTAAGCACCAATTTTCGGCCAAGTACACTACTCAATCAAATGGCCTTGTTGAGAGGAAGAATAGAACACTCATCGATATGGCAAGGTCTATGCTTAGTGAGTACAATGTGAGTCAATCCTTTTGGGCCAAAGCTATCAACACGACTTGCTATTGTAGCAACCGCCTCTATTGTCACCGATTGAAAGAAAAGACGCTATATGAGCTCTTGAACGGTAGAAAGCCCAACATTGCATATTTTTTGGTCTTTGGTTATAAATGCTATATCTTGAAGAAAGGCACAAGATTGGGCAAGTTTGACAAGAAATGTGATGAAGGATTCCTACTTGGCTATTCCACCACAAGCAAAGCATATAGAGTTTAGAATTTGGATAATGGTACTCTTAAGGAAGTTCATGATGTTGAATTTAATGAAACCAAGGGTTCACAAGTAGAGGATAAGAACTTAGAAGATGTTAGAGGCATTCAACTTTCAAATGCCATGAAGAACATGGATGTTGGTGAATTGAGGCCTAGGCAAGTGAATAATGATGAAGTACAAGTACTCTCTAACTCAAATGTACAAGATGATACAAATCAAGATAGTGCAAGTGGATCTCATGACAATGAACAAGATCAAGTGGCTAGTACATCATCTCTACACAATGATCAAGCAAGTGCAAGCAATCAAGTTCCAATACTCCAACCAACAAATATTGCAAGAGATCATCCATTGGACACTATCATTGGTGATATTTCTAGAGGTGTACAGACAAGATCAAGATTGGCATCATTTTGTGAACACTTCTCGTTTGTGTCATCCATTGAACCCAAGAAGATAGATGAAGCATTGAAGGATATTGATTGGGTAAATGCTATGCATGAAGAATTGAATAACTTCACAAGAAATCAAGTTTGGGAGTTGGTAGAAAGACCAAAGGGACACAATGTGATTGGAACCAAATGGGTCTTTAGAAACAAGCAAGATCAAGATAGGATAGTAGTAAGGAACAAAGTAAGATTGGTAGCACAAGGATATACACAAGTTGAAGGTCTTGACTTTGGAGAAACATATGCCCCGGTTGCTAGATTGGAAGCAATAAGAATCTTGCTAGCCTATGCTTGTGCCCATAACATCAAACTCTATCAAATGGATGTTAAGAGTACATTTCTCAATGGGTACATCAATGAAGAAGTATATGTAGAGCAACCTCCCAGTTTTGAAGATGATAAGAAGCCCAACCATGTGTACAAGTTGAAGAAGGCATTGTATGGCTTGAAGCAAGCACCTAGAGCATGGTATGAGAGATTGAGGGACTTCCTCCTCTCTAAAGGGTTCACAATAGGCAAGGTTGACACCACTCTTTTCATCAAAAAGATTGGAAAAGATCTATTTATATTGCAAATTTATGTTGATGATATCATATTTGGATCAACCAATCAAGAATTTTATGATGAGTTTGGAAAGATGATAGCTAATGAGTTTGAAATGTCCATGATTAGAGAGTTAAGCTACTTCCTTGGTCTTCAAATCAAGCAATTAAAGAATGGTATATTTGTGAGTCAAGGCAAGTACATCAAGGACATGATCAAGAAGTTTGGCATGATAGATAGCAAAGTCATTAGCACACCAATGGGAATCAATGGCAACTTGGATAGTGATGCAAGTGAAAATATGGTAGATCAAAAGTTGTATCGGTCTATGATTGGAAGCCTACTCTATATGACCGCATCAAGGCCGGATGTAATGTTTAGTGTATGCATGTGTGTAAGATTTCAAGTCTCACCAAGGGAAAATCATTTGAAGGCTACAAAGAGAATATTGAGGTACTTGAAGCATACACCAAATATTGGTTTGTGGTATCCCAAAGGAGCAAAGTTTGAGCTAGTTGGTTACTCTGACTCGGATTATGCGGGATGCAAGGTAGAAAGGAAGAGCACCTCGGGCACATATCAATTGTTGGGAAGATCACTTGTTTCATGGTCATCAAAGACGCAAAATAGTGTTGCATTATCAACCGCCGAAGCCAAATACATATCCGCCAGTAGTTGTTGTGCATAAGTACTTTAGATGAAGGCCACTTTGAGTGACTTTGGAATC
Source organism: Miscanthus floridulus (assembly GCF_019320115.1). Classification (NCBI taxonomy): domain Eukaryota; kingdom Viridiplantae; phylum Streptophyta; class Magnoliopsida; order Poales; family Poaceae; genus Miscanthus; species Miscanthus floridulus. The sequence continues at coordinate 132,478,475 of NC_089582.1, read as the reverse complement.
AAGTTCAAGAAAGTGCCATTGCTATGTGACAATGAGAGTGCAATCAAGTTGACAAATAATCCAGTTCAACATGCAAGAACAAAGCACATTGATGTCCGACACCATTTCATAAGAGATCACCAACAAAAAGGGGACATTTGCATTGAGAGTGTAGGCACCGAAGATCAACTTGCCGATATATTCACCAAACCATTGGATGAGAAAAGGTTTTGCAAGCTAAGGAATGAGTTGAACATATTGGATTTCTCAAATATGTATTGATGCACCCCCACTCGTATGACATGCCTCTCCTTCGAGCAATCCAAGGTAAAAGTTGATTGGCATGGCATACATCCTTGCTAAGGACATGTTTAGTGTATCTAGTCATATTTTCAATCTTATTAGGACCTTTCAAGTGGTTCTATTTTATTAGGCTCATTCATGAAAATCAAATGATTTTGATGTCTATATGGTATCACTATTGCTTCTATGCTTGACTTAATCTAGTGATGGCATATGACATGTTTTTGGGCTTGTAAACCTAGTAGAAAATGAACTATAAGTGTTTAACTCAACATGGTACAAGATAACCCTTATTTGGAGGTGTGAAGAAGCTTGTCCTTGGATCAAACCGAGTTAAATATCTTTGGCAAATAATCTAGATTGGACCAAATTTGGGAAAAATGATCCTCACCCCATTGATTGACATTGATAATCTTGACCCTACAAGTAATACTATCTATATTTAGAACTTTTGTGGTCATTGATGACAAAGGGGGAGAGAAACAAAGATAGTAGTAGAAATAGTGAAAAATATCATAAAGGGAGAGAAACATAAAGATATCTTGATATATGACATAGGGGGAGAGATATGATAAAGGAAAGGGATCAACTAAAATTTTGAGCACACAAGTAGGGGGAGCAAGCTCACAAACTTGTATGGTGCATTTGAATGTGCATTTCATATGTTTGCTTGCATGGCATAAGTTCTAAATTCAAAATATCCATGCTTATGTGATGTATGCTAGTTGTAGTTTTGAATGATGAAATGAAAACTAGCATGTATAAGATATTTAGTGATTTCACTTTCAAATATTTCTAAGTGGTGTTGAGCTAACCATGGTGCTAAGGATGGTATATTGGTGCACTCTGATTGGTATCACGCTTCAAAGGTCCATCTTTTATACCTTAGCATCATGTGGTAACATTGACTCCTATATTTCCTATCTAAGCATATGTGCAAGCTACAATTCAAACTCTTAGCACATATGTAGGGGGGAGCAATTGCTACCATTTGAGATTCATGAAACTTGTCCATATCCTTTTACAAATGGTCAATATGCTTGGGCAAGCAACATGGATTCAATTGAATTTCAATTCATATCTTTGTATAAGGGTTGTCATCAATTACCAAAAAGGGGGAGATTGAAAGCTCTAGTTTGGTTTTGGTGAATTGATGAAACCCTAAGTGCTAACCTAGTTTATCAAGTGATCATGAGATAGGTAGTACACTTTAAGTGGAGAAGCTAATGAAGATCATAACATGACAATGGTGATGGCATGGCGATGATCAAGGGCTTAAACTCGAAAAGAAGAAAGAGAAAAACAAAAAGCTCAAGGCAAAGGTATAACTTATAGGAGCTATTTTGTTTTGGTGATCAAGACACTTAGAGAGTGTAATCACATTTAGGTTTGATAGCCGTACTATTAAGAGGGGTAAAACTCGTATCGGAATACAATTATCAAAGTGCCACTAGATGCTCTAACTCATTGCATATGCATTTAGGATCTAGTGGAATGCTAACACCCTTGAAAATGTTTGTGAAAATATGCTAACACATGTGCACAAGGTGATACACTTGGTGGTTGGCACATTTGAGCAAGGGTGAAGAAGTTAGAGGAGAAATGGAGTTGGTCGCAATGACGCTGGCGTCGGTCAACTGACCGGACATTGGGTTGCTCTACGACCGGACGCTAAAGAGCTACGTCCGGTCATGTTGTCAGTCGACACAACGATTAGGGTTTAGCACCGGACGCTGGGCTGTGTCCGGTCAAGCTTGACCGGACGCGTCCGGTTGGCAAAAACATGTTTTGGACCCTTACTATAAACGACCGGACGCTGGGGGTCCAGCGTCCGGTCAACTCGGTCGGAGCGTCCGGTCAAGATGTCGACCGTTGAGATCAAACATTCACTATTGAACACAGGAGACACGTGGACGCCATCGGGCGACCGAACGCTGAGGAGCAGCGTCCGGTCAGTTGGACCAGAGCATCCGGTCGGCCCGTGTTATGCCCAGTGAAGGGGTATAACGGCTCTATTCCGTGGGGGCTTCTATTTAAGCCCCATGGCTGGCTGTAGCTCACAACCTTTGGCATTTTCATTGACATAGCAACCTTGTGAGCTTAGCCAAAGCCCTCCCACTTATCTCCATCATTGATTCATCATCATAAGTGAGATTGGGAGTGATCCAAGTGCATTGCTTGAGTGATTGCATCTAGAGGCACTTGGTGTTTGTGTTTCGCTACGGATTTCGCTTGTTACTCTTGGTGATTGCCGCCACCTAGATGGCTTGGAGCAGCGAGGATCATCGAGCGGAGGGTGGTGATTGTCTCCGGCTCCAATCGTGGTGATTGTGAGGTGTTCTTGACCTTTCCCCGGTGGAGAGCCAAAAGGTACTCTAGTGGATTGCTCATGGCTTGTGTGATCCTCATCTTGTGTTGGTTGTGCAGCACTCTATTGAGGGTTTGGCGTGTGAAGCCAATTAGCGCGTGAACCTCCAAGTGAGTGAATCGCCACAACGAGGAGTAGCTTGTCGGCAAGCAAGCGAACCTCGATAAAAATCATTGTGTTCATCCTTTGATTCTGAGATGATTGATCTTTAATGTTATTCATCCTTGTGATTGATTGGTTCACTCCTCAATGCAGTGGTATAACTATCTTGATCACTCTCTTTACTTTACCGTAAACTAGTTGTCAAGCTCTTTAGTGTAGCTAGTTGTGAGAGCTTGCTTGCTTGGTTGGTGTGGCTCTTTAGTTAGCTTTTGAGAGCACACTAACATAGGGTAGTTTCATAGCTCTTGTGTGAATCAACACTATCTAAACTAGAATTGTGGTAGGTGGCTTGCATTTTAACTAGGCTAGCACAACACTTGCTTCGCCTCATAATTGTCTAACCATTTTGTTAAGTGTTGTTGTAGAAATTTTATTAGGCTATTCACCCCCCCTCTAGCCATTAGGACCTTTTAGACGTGCCCTGCCCAATGGAACAACGCCTGATCAGACAGGACGTGGCCTGGGCATGGCCCACCACTACCGCACGCCAACCACTACCGCACGCTGAGCACAAGAACCAAAGCGCCACCGCACACGGATAGCTCTCCGCATCCCTAGGCATGACTTGGAAAAACCCAAAACGGGATATCCGCCAAGGGAGACCATTGGGCTTCCTGAAGTCGATCAAACGACTTAGGATAACATCGAGAGACAGGTAAGGAGCGAAGGGACACCGTATGTAGGCCATGCCGACTCCGTCACGAACGACGAGCACGGGTCTCGGTCGAACATTTCCGATTAGAGCTCTTCAAACCCCATCACTCGAGTCATCAAGGTAGCACTATCGACCCCCGCTATTTTTTATAATCATTTCATATATCCATACACGCATTCATTCCATACGCCCATGCCCCCAGATGATTTGGGCCCTGAACCGCCTAGGGGCTCAGGAACTAAGCCATCGCACGTGAAGCGAAATGCATCACAACGCTCCATGTTGCGTCATGGAGCGACAATTGCCTCATTTGACATGAGCAACGACCGACCGGGGTTTCAAAGGCTGACCCACAAAGGGCTCGAGGCCACTCCACGTCAAACAGAGCCAAGGGAGAAAATGTAGATGAACCCCGTGCGGCCCTCGCCTAGTCTGCCCCAAAGCAGATAGGGTCATCTTAACCTTCTTGTTCAATCCTAAACCTCTGCCAAGCCCACAGAATCTCCATCGAGGGGAGGCCGTCAGGCCACCCGGGTCAGTCTCTAGAACGACCTAGGCATCTACCGGGTTGTAGGTAAAGGAGCATGGAATGTCACAAGAGGGCTATGCCAACCCCGTCATGAATTACGGACCCGGATTCCACTCGATCATACCCATTAGCAAACTCATCTAGCGCGTCACTCGAGCCCGAGCGATCGAGACAAGGGACAAAACTCAGCCCCTCTGGTTATGAGAAACTGAGGACGGGGTAATGCACACGACTCAAACCGACCCCTACCAAAAGCCCAACAGGGCTCGAGGGCTCAAGGCACACCAAAAAACCTAGGTCTGCCACCCCGAACTTGCCCCATCCACTCGGCTAAGCTTAGACTGCACACCAAACGCCTGGGTCTGTGACCCTGAACTCGCCCCATCCACTCGACTACGCTTCGACTGCACACCAAACGCCTGGGTCTACGACCCCGAACTCGCCCCATCCATCGGCTATGCTTCGACTGCACACCAAACACCTGGGTCTGCGACCCCGAACTCGCCCCATCAGGATCCGTGAACTCTGGCTCGCCCGATCCCTAAACTAACTGACTAACTGCCTTGGTTGCGCGGGCTGCACCAAGGCTAGGATCCACAACTCCAACTCGCCCGATCCCATGGCACACACCGACGCTAGGACCCGCGAGCTCCGTCTTGTCCGATCCCTAAAAACTAACTGCCTCGCTCAATCCCACGACGCGCACCGACGCCAGGACCCACGAGCTCCGTCTCACCTGATCCCTAAAACTAAATCGCCTCGGCTGCGCAATGACGCCTTGGTTGACGACTCCATCTCGACTAAAAACACGCACACACGCTCGTTGAAACCCCCCCTAGATGATTCTACCCGAATTGCCTGGGGGCTCAGGGGCTACACCCGCGGGTGCGCTCACGCACACCCACTGACGAAATGAAAACCTCCCCCACTGGCAACATGAACCCCCCAGACGATTCTGCCCGAATCGCCTGGGGGCTCGGGGGCTACACCCGCGGGTGGGCTCGCGCACACCCACCGTCAAGACAAAAATCCGCTAGACGATTCTACCCAAATCGCCCGGGGGCTCATGGGCTCCTATCGGGTTCATAAACCCGGGGTCCCTCACGGACCGGCTTCCCAACAAAGGCTTGACCCAAGCAGACAACGCGCAACTCATGGGCCAGCCCAAGTATCTAAACAACAGGTCAGAAGGGCGATCCAGTCACCGACTGGAAGGTCTGACCGAGGAGGAGCGGCGCCCGTTTTCCAACTTCGGCCCACCTCTCCAACCGGAGAGCTCACTTCGGTCTCCAGCCCATCTTTGGACAGCCTCTCCGACCGAAAGGCTTGGCCAAGGCACTACATCTGACTTCGACCCGCGTCTCCAACCAGGGATGTGCCAAACCCCTGCTCACGGCTCTTCTCCGACTAGCACGATCAAAGCCGACTGGGACCAACCGACCGGGGATGCCCTCTTGGAAAGGACCAGGGAACGAACGGAGAAAGCAAGGCAGGACGTACAAGTCAAACCATGATACCAGGGACCGTACCATATACACCTGCAGAAATAGTACTCTACAACCTCCCTGGCACGACAGAGCCCTAACAGTATTGTAGGCGTCGCCATTTTCCCTATAGTATTGTGGGTGCCGTTAAGTCCCATACGGTAAGGCTCCCCCCACATGCCTCTGGGCATCGACAGTGTTGTGGGCGCCGGCATTTACCGTACCGAGTGAACATGGTGAAACTTCTCACATGCCTCTGGGCATCAACAGTATAGCAGGTACCGACATCTGCCATACCAGAACAAGACGACATAACCTCCCACGTGCATCTGGCATCCAACAGTGTTGTGGGCGCCTACCATCATCCTGTACTCGCCGACATGGGCAACAAGGCTTAGAAGCATACGTACTCTCCCCCTCTCACTTGTAAGGTCATTCCCTTCATCTATAAAAGGGAATGCGCTCTCTCCCAACATTCAGGTTCATTCAAGTGGATCCAGATTCATTAGATCGATCAAGTTCATTAGTTCACAACCATAGAACCGCCAGTTTCGAACCTCAAGCACACGCTTGAACGCTTAGCTCATAGCGGGGCTCCCGTCACTCTCGGTCCTTCCGATAGGACCTCTTGTACCCCCCATCTTTCTCCTTCTCGTTTGTAACCCCACTGCAAACTTCGAGCACCTGGGCTTAGGAATAAAGTCATCGACCGACTCAAACTGGACATAGGGCACGTTGACTGAACCAGTATAAATCCTGTGTCATTGAGTGCTAGGCCACCTTCGATCACAACGTACGGCAAAACTATAAATATTTACTTGTTGGTCACTTTCTGCACCGACAACTAGGATTATAAGTTTCAAATGTGCCTGGCATAGGTTTACTTCTTGAACTTAAAGACATTATTCTTAGTGTCAACCTTGTTAAGGACATGTTTAGTGTATAGAGTGGCCCTAAGGCCTCACTAGTGTGCTTTTGTTGTAGTCTTATGTGACACCATGCTAGTGATGGTTTAAATTTTTTCATAGGCTAAGGTTTTTGATTTATTTTTAAAGCCAATTCAATTCTTTCTTGGGTCATTTGGTCCTTATGGGTGGCACTATGGCGAGGCCTGCTGGCAGTAGATTAAGGTAGTAATGCCTCCAGAATAGGCTAGACATGGGCCGACAAACAAAGACCTCGGCTAGACATGGGCTGGTCGAAGAATAGGCCCAGGCAGCATCCCATTGTTTCTCCTCGTGCATTTCTGCTTTTCTTGCGTGTCCATCCGTGAAGTGAAGTGAGTGCGTGAGGCGACATATCATCGTCTGTCGTGGTCATCCCGGGGGAACGAAACGAAACTGCGCACGCCCCAACTTGTGGCATGTTAACATCGAAAACTATCGGAGCCAGGAACAACGGTTGCTCACGCTTTACGTACCATGCCCGCGTACGTGCAGGCAGTCACTTTCGTATCAGTAAACTTGTCATCTTCACAGGCGGCGTTGTGTAGCCGCCGGGAAACTGACACGTAAACTCGTTAGCCATTGCAGATAGACGGCCGACAGCTGGGCTGGAGATGTCTGTGTCTATTTACAGTCTGGGACACCCGGAACTGTAGAAGGCGATGGATGATGTTTGCTCGAACTAGTAAACTGACCAGACCGCGAAACGTGAAGACAACTTCTTCTGCACAGTATGACCTATTCAGTATTCGCCTCCCTCCCGGCTGGGAACTCACCCCACCGAATCTCCAGTTTATCAGCGGGACTGTCGACTGCAGATGATGATGTGGCCATTTTGCAATTCTCTGACTCAAAGCTGCAGTATACTAAATATTCAAAATTCAAAGTTGATTTGAAACTGGAGGTAGGGAGAACGAATGCCGAAGCCTATACGATTATATCATCACAAAAACAACTCACAAAAAGCCTATACGAGCATGGAGGTAGCAAGAAGAGAAGACGGCCAGGCCACCAAGGAGGGCTGCGAGACTAGCAGCAGGCATGGAGTTGAATTCCCAATCTAGGTGCTGCAAAATCTTGTCTTGTACTCGACTCGTTAACTGGTGGTGGTGGTGGGCGCAGAGGCGGCAGCGTCGTCGGCCGGCTCCCACGCCGACGCGGTGAGCAGGGAGAGGTCCTTCCAGCCGAGCTTAAGGCACGCGTCCTCCTCGACCAGTGTGTACCCCTTCCACGGGTACATGCCGAGGAGCAGCCTGGCCTGCGTGGCAGGGCTCCCGTGCAGGGACACTGGCCGGAACCCAGCGCGCCGCAGCTCGTCGCCCCACCGCTCCACGCGCACCTCCCCGGTCCGCTTGGGCCCCCCTACGGCCACGATGTTGCGTATCTCCGCGCCCAGGAGCTGCCGCTCGACCGCGTGCCGCTCCGCCTCGGCGGCGCCGGCGCCGTCTCCCAGCGCGTCGAACAGCGCCGAGTAGTAGTGCAGCGCCTCCACGAACCGGCCCAGGAAGTCGCCGCTGTGGCCCAGGTCCTGCTCCACGATGGTGATCAGCTTCGGGCGCAGGCTCCGGAGCAGCCGCACCGTGCTCACGTCCGACCCCGTCACGTCGTAGAGGCAGTGGTGCATCCAGTGTACCACGGTGGTCTCGTCCTCCCGCTGCTGCTGGTGCTGGCGCGAGCCGAAGAGCGCCGCGACGTCGGCGACGTGCCCGATCTTCCCCTCGATGGGGTGGAACTCGAACGGCAGGCCGAGGGAGGCCGCGAAGTCGGCGAGGCGGCGGCCGGTGGCCTCGAGGACGTCGAGCGACGCGCCGAGCCCGGTGATCCGGAGCGAGCGCGGCTTGCGCGGGCGGGAGGCGAGGATGTGGAAGAGCCCCGGCCACTGCAGGCCCTGCATGATGTCCAGGTCGATCACGTGGAGGCAGTCCTCGCCGTCCAGCGCCTGCAAGATGGCCTGGTTGGCCGTGAAGTGCGAGAACTTGACGAGCGGCGACAGCGCGTTGTACGCCTGGAACGCCACCGCCACGCGGCGGCTCTGCGCGGCCGCCAGCGGGCGGAGCGCGAGCGGCGAGTAGGCGCCCAGGTACGAGCTGAGCACGCGCGCGCACAGCGCGTCCCCGAAGTAGGCCGCCACGCGCTCCGGGGACGACCCGAACGGCGATGCCAGCTCCGCGATCTCGGGGAGCAGCTCCCGCGCCTCCGTCAGCTGGTCCATGGCCACCGCCTCCGCGCACCGCAGCAGCAGGCTGAGCAGCCGCAGGCCTCGCGTCTCCGGCCCTTCCTCCGCCGCCGCCGCCGACGCCAAAGCGGTGGCGGGGCCAAGCGCAAGCAGCTGTTGCCGCTTCCCGCGCGCAGAACGGCCGTCCCCTTCCTCCTCTTCGCCGGGGGAGGCGGCCGCCCGCTTGGCCTTCATCGCTGCCGCTGCCGCCGCGTCGGTGGCGGGCGCGCGGGACAGCACCCCCTGGAGCATCGCGTCGTCGCCAATAATTTCGTTTCGGGCAAGGCGTCAGTCACTCGGTGATCACTGAACCCGTGGCAAGGCAAGCGAAGCGGGAGGGGACGGCTCAGCTGATAACGCTGGTGACTGGGGCCTGGGGGGCAGCACGGGGTCTCGCCGTTGGCTTCGCGGGTCCGGTGCGTGAGAGTGAGTGAGTGAGACCGAGGAGGGGTGCCAGGGCGGCCGTCTGGTTGTCTGCTTGCAGGCAGTTGCTGGCGCGGCCAGGCAGGGGGAATCAAAGGACGCGAGCCGCGACAAGGCGACCGGTCGTCTCTATCTCCGTCCCTATCCCATCCCCGGGCAAGGACGGGAAAGGCTTGGGTTTTCTTGAATGAAAATCACGGGGAGGCGGGATGGGGAGGGATGTGCGTGCGTGTGCGGGCGGCGGTGCCAACGGGGGTTGGTCCGGCTGGGATTGATTGGTAAAGACTGTGGGCGTGTTTGGGACCGCGTTTCTTGCGGCGGCGGTGAAAACAATCCGACAATCGCACCAAACGCTCCCACGATGCGACGATTCTTTTCCCCGCACACGGCATCGGAACCGCACAAATAAACTAGCGCCTACGTTTTCGGCACCGCGGCCCTTGCACCACGATACACGTACCGCACAGCGCGGTGGGTAACCGCGGTCCCAAACACGCCCTGTGATCATTCCGGCAGCGTTCCGTTATGGGGAAACAATGCCACAGAACCGTTCTTACGAGGAACGGTAGTCAAATTTATATAACGATGAATGAGTGGAACGATTCCGGGCCAGAAATCTCCCTAACCGAACGGGCCCTCCATGGGGGACGACCGGCGGGCGAGACGGGGCACGGGACAAAGGCTTCCCTCAGATACCGGTGCCTCGGTGGGACGTTTGACGTTTCTGGTTAAGAACAGCAGTGCCGGATGCCGGTGACCTTGCATCGACGGCACGCTGGCACGCTGCACGGCGGCCCGGGTGTGGGGCGCTGCCTATAGCGTGCAAGTGTTGATCGGCGGACTGCAAGGAGGAGTTCGTCGCAAATGTGATCCTGCGCTCATCTGCCCCGGCGGGCATCTTAGATACCGTTCATTTGCCACACTACACATGACCCATCTGTTTTTTAGACTCACATGACACATCTGTTATCTGGGGAAAAAATTGGTAGGGATTGTGCTCACCAAAACACGGTGCGGATGTGCAGCTGGACGTGATCTCAGAAGACACCACTTGTCGCAGCTTGAACCAACTGAGGGAAGAACTCGTTCATCATGGGCCGATCCGTAAATAACTCTTTTTTGGAAGGAACGATCCGTAAATAACTGGGCTTAACTAGGAACTTTCATGGACCGATCCAATAATTTTTGGGCCTCTAAGAAACCATTGTTGGATTAGAATCAGCCTAACGGCAGAAACCGATGGCGAATTCTCGAGCGTCCAGAGGTGCTCCTGGAGACCACGAACCGACAGAAGGGGAAAGAGATCACACGCCGGCCGCCGATCTCCCACCACCACCAGACTCCATGACCGGCGGCAGCGGCGGGCGAGGAGAACACGAGTCCGACCGAGACGCATCGACGGCCTTGCCAGTCCCGGGGCCCTGCGCCTCGTCGTACCACGCGCTCGCCGAGTGCCACCGCCGCGCCGCCCGCGGGCCGCTGCGGCCGGAGGTGCTGTGCCGACACCTGAACCACGCGCTGGCGGAGTGCGTCGTGACCGCGTGCTGCCCCGACGAGACCGACGCCGTCCGCACCCTCTGCAGCAGCGCCGGCACCGCGCTCAAGCGTGAGCAGTGCCAGCGGACGCGCATCGACCTCGCCCTCTGCCTCGAGGCGCATCAAGAGCCCTAATCTGTTATCCCTGTGAGGAATCTCTTCCGGTACAGTCGTGCTCGTGCAGTGATTTTCTTTGATGCCACACGTCTTCGTTCTACTATGTGTAGTTCTCTTAGAGTGTGTTGAGTTCCCACCCAAAATCCAAAAAAGTGCTACAGTATTCATCACATCGAATCTTGCGATACATGCATGGAGCATTAAATGTAGACGAAAAAAAACTAATTGCACAGTTTGGTTGAAAATTGCGAGACGAACGTTTTGAGCCTAATTAGTCCACGATTGAACACTATTTGCCAAATAAAAACGAAAGTGCTACAGTAGCCCAAATTCCTAAATTTGGGCAACTAAACACGCTCTTATATTTTGTAAAATACAATCATGAGCCATGGTCTGAATCTTGACTGAAATTGACTGGAAAACACTGTTCTGAATGAATTGTTGTGAGAAAAATATTGTTCCGGCTGAAAAAATAAGTCGAATAAACCGAATATGAGGTAAGTCGAACGGCCCTTGTTATGGAACATTGGAGCCCCAACCAATTGTGTGTAAAAGTGCACATTGGGGATTAGTGCTGAAGGTAACATTAGCGAAATAGCAGGAACGAGCTCTGAAAAAAAATGCAGATGTTTTGTCATTTGCTTGGCTTGGATGCAAAATTCATGCTCTGATCACAAGTTTCCAGTTGTGTTATTGGGAAAAAGATCATGAATTACAATTTGCTTGCTGTTGATTTGACAGTGTAGAGTGTAGAGCAACTTCAAGCAAAGCTTGCCTGCCCTAGCTGATACTTGCACTTGAATTACTCCCTCCGTTTTTAAATATATGACGATGAATGCTGAGCTAATTAGCCTGTTCAAAACGTTATATATTTCAAAACGGAGCGAGTATCTGGGATTTGTTGCGTGGGCTTCGATATTCTAAATGCCTAGAAAATAGGCAGCCATTGAAACTATTGAAACATTGAAAAGGGGATGTTGCTTATGCTACTCTGAAACTGTTGTAAGGACAATTCTGAGACAGCGCACAGCGAAAAGGAGATGTTCATTTGCATTAGCGGTCCATGTACCAATGGGATACCATTATTGTTAACTGTAATAATAATTTGTGAGTTCAAAAAAAGCATTAGCTATGAGTGCCGTGTCTCTACTTGTCACGGCTGTAGGCTTGGTAGCGGAGGCTTCATCTGTCATATGACTCATCAGAGCTGAAGGCTTCATCCATTAGAAGTGGAGAAGTCTGACGCAAGTGCAGCTGACGAGCAATTGAGGCAACAAACACTGCAGTAGCATAAACGGGCGAGCCGCGAGTTTCCTTTTTGCTATGCAGGATCAAATTGATGTAACCCACACTATCCTTTTGTCCGTCTTTGTATTAACGTAGAGAAAATATTCATTACAACACGCCTTAACGGCGTCCTAGGGTCAATAAGTTTTACATGAACGCTCAGACCCTCTAGTATACTGAAAGCTATGTTGTTACATTGGACACTAATCAACCTAAACTACGGCGCCGGCTAGGAGACCTATGCCCGACCTGCCGAACGGCGGCGCCGCCGCTTGCACGCACCCATATCGTCGTCCGTTGGGAACAACTTGCGTAGCGTCTGCATATTACCGGGGTCCCCGCTGGAGACTTCATCGTACGCCTTTAGGGCCGACGTCGAAGGAGACACCATCCCGCTGGTTAGCCCCAGGCACTTCAAGACAAGGTGCTTGTCTCGCTTGGACGCCGGGATATGTGATATGCTCTGCACCGCTATCCGCCTGGTTCTCTTAGGGAGCGTGGGCGGTGTACGTCCGCCATGGGCCGTGTCAACTCCGGGTAGCTCTAGGAATGGGGGTTGCCTCGCCTTTGTGATTCACTCGGTGAAGCACTTGAGGCGTCTATCAACGTCTATCAGCAGAGGTCATCTGAGGGGTGGAGTGTCGTCGACGACGTTCGTGGCAGCCATGACCGCCGCGTCTCCTGAGGTGGCTGCCCCGACCAGCGCTGGGTCACAGCGTGCCTCGACATCCATATGGTCGGACTGTACCCCCCACCCCCACGGCGGCGTGACCGGTGGGGCCCCTACATAGGGGACAACGGAGTCATCCGTTGGCCCAAGTGCAGTCTTTGCCGGAGAACGCGTGACCACCAGCGATGTGTTCGCCTCCTGAGTAGGCGAGCACTCAGGCACTAGTGCTCTTGCTGGGGGGGCGCGACGAGCAAGGCCGTGAGCTCCTCCAGCATTGGGTCAATCCACACAGGAGACCCCACGCATGCGCACAAATCCGACGCCAAGCGGATCTGGCTCGGGGAAAAAGCGTGCAGCCGCTGCGGCGATGGTGTGGACGTTGTCGTCGTAGTCGACCGGCGCGCCCAAGCTGACGCTCGCCGGCTTAGTCCTCAGTCGCCACCTTCGTCTTTGGGTTCCGTTGGAGCCCCCATGGCACCCTGCATGGCCACCTCCAAGGTCGGTGGACCACGGGCCACGTGCTGGGAGGCCGGTGGGTTGCCGCCACAAGCTGAATGTCGTGGCCGGTCGCTACCCTTCGCCACCGACATCACAGGACGCCTTGGTGACAGGTCCTAATGGCTATAGGGGGGTGAATAGCCTAATAAAATTTCTAAAACAACACTTAACAAACTAGTTAGACAATTATGAGGCGAAGCAAGTGTTACGCTAGCCTATTCAAAATGCAAGCCACCTACCACAATTCTAGTTTAGATAGTATCGATTCACACAAGAGCTATGACACTACCCTATGTTAGTGTGCTCTCAAAAGCTAACTAAAGAGCCACACCAACCAAGCAAGCAAGCTCTCACAACTAGCTACACTAAAGAGCTTGTCAACTAGTTTGCGGTAAAGTAAAGAGAGTGATCAAGAAGGTTATACCGCCGTGTAGATGAAAGAACCAATCAATCACAAGGATGAATAACAATGAAGACCAATCACCTCGGAATCAATGATGAACACAATGATTTTTACCGAGGTTCACTTGCTTGCCGGCAAGCTAGTCCTTGTTGTGGCAATTCACTCACTTGGAGGTTCACGCGTTAATTGGCTTCACACGTCAAACCCTTAATAGGGTGCTGCACAACCAACACAAGATGAGGATCACACAAGCCACGAGCAATCCACTAGAGTACCTTTTGGCGCTCCACCGGGGAAAGGTTAAGAACCCATCACAATCACCATGATCGGAGCCAGAGACAATCACCATCCTCTGCTCAACGATCTTCGCTGCTCCAAGCCGTCTAGGTGGCGGCAACCACCAAGAGTAACAAGCGAAAAATTCGGCGAAACACGAACACTAAGTGCCTCTAGATGCAAACACTCAAGCAATGCACTTGGATTCACTCCCAATCTCACTATGATGATGAATCAATGATGGAGATGAGTGGGAGGGCTTTGGCTAGGCTCACAAGGTTGCTATGTCAATGAAAATGGCCAAAGGTGGTGAGCTACAGCTAGCCATGGGGCTTAAATAGAAGCCCCCACGAAATAGAGCCGTTATACCCCTTCACTGGGCATAACACGGGCTGACCAGACGCTGCAGTCCAACTGACCGGATGCTCCGGTTGTGAATACCAGACGCATCCGGTTGGCATACCGGACGTGTCCGGTAGCCCCCAGACTGCCACGTGTCCAGTCCAAACTGACTTATCCATTGCTGCCCCTTCTGCTGACGACCAGACGCTCACACCAGATGCAGAACTATGAACGACCGGACGTAGAATCACCGAGTCTGGTCGAGTCCAGTAAACCACCAGGTCGACCAGACGCGTCTGCTAGAAAACGATCGGACGCTGAGCCTCAGCGTCCAGTGGAGTATAGTAAGCATCCTAGCCCAACCGGACGCGTCCGGTGATACCGGACCGGACGCTGCCAGCGTCCGATCGGCTGTCCTTCGTATACTGCTATTTCTGATTCACACCGGACACGTCCGGTGTGGCGACCGAACACGTCCGGTCGCTGAGTCTGTCGTCAAAATACCGGACGTGTTCGGTCACATACCGGACACGTCCGGTCACTCTGTAACCAGCGCGACTAATTCTTCTTCGACTCTATCTTCTTCACCCTTGCTCAAATGTGCCAACCACCAAGTGTATCTCCTTGTGCACATGTGTTAGCATATTTTCACATAAATTTTCAAGGGTGTTAGCACTCCACTAGATCCTAAATACATATGCAATGAGTTAGAGCATCTAGTGGCACTTTGATAACCGCATTCCGATACGAGTTTCACCCCTCTTAATAGTACGGCTATCAAACCTAAATGTGATCACATTCTCTAAGTGTCTTGATCACTAAAACAAAATAGCTCATATGGTTTATATCTTTGCCTTGAGCTTTTTGTTTTTCTCTTTCTTCTTTCCAAGTTCAAGCACTTGATCATCATTATGATATCAACATCATTATGCTATGATCTTCATTTGCTTCATCACTTGGAGTGTGCTACCTATCTCATGGTCACTTGATAAACTAGGTTAGCATTTAGGGTTTCATCAATTTACCAAAACCAAACTAGAGCTTTCAATCTCCCCCTTTTTGGTAATTGATGACAACCCTTACACAAAGATATGAATTGAAATTCAATTGAATCCATGTTGCTTGCCCAAGCATATTTACCATGTGTAAAAGAATATGGACAAGTTTCATGAACCCCAAATGGTAGCAATTGCTCCCCCTATATATGTGCTAAGAGTTTGGATTATAGCTTGCACATATGCTTAGATAGGAAATATAGGAGTCAATGTCTACCACATGATGCTAAGGTATAAAAGATGGACCTTTGAAGCGTGATACCAATCGGAGTGCACCAATATACCATCCTTAGCACCATGGTTAGCTTAATACCACATTAGAAATATTTGGAAGTGAAAGCACTAGATATCCTATGCATGCTAGTTTTCATTTCATTATTCAAACCGATAACTAGCATACACCACACAAGCATGGATATTGAATTAAAACTTGTGCCATGCAAGCAAACATATGAAATGCACATTCAAATGCACCATACAAGTTCATGAGCTTGCTCCCCCTACTTGTGTGCTTAAAATTTTAATTTATCCCTTTCCTTTTTCACTTCTCTCCCCCTATGTCATATATCAAGTATATCTTTATGTTTCTCTCCCTTTATGATATTTCTCCCCCTTTTTCACTATATCTTTGTTTCTCTCCCTTTATGATATTTCTCCCCCTTTTTTACTATATCTTTGTTTCTCTCCCCCTTTGTCATTAATGACCACAAAGGTTCAAAATATAGATAGTATTACTTGTAGGGTCAAGATTATCAATGTCAATCAATGGGGTGAGGATCAAATTTCCAAATTTGGTCCAATCTATATCATTTGCCAAAGATATTTAACTCGGTTTAATCTAAGGACAAGCTTCTTCACACCTCCAAATAAGGGTTATCTTGTACCATGTTGAGTTAAACACTTATAGCTTATTTTCTAGATCAAACACTAGGTTTGCAAGCCCATAAACATGTTATATGCTATCACTAGATCAAAACAAGCATAGAAGCAATAGTGATATCATATAAACATCAAAATTATTTGATTTTCATGAATGAGCCTAATAAAATAGAACCACTTGAGAGGTCCTAATAAAATTGAAAAATGTGACTAGATGCGCTAATCATGTCCTTAGCAAAGATGTATATCATGCCGTTTAACTTTTACCTTGGATTGCTCGAAAGAGAGGCATGTCATATGAGTGGGGGTGCATCAACACATATTTGAGAAATCCAATATGTTCAACTCATTCCTTAGCTTGCAAAACCTTTTCTCATCCAATGGCTTAGTGAATATATCAGCAAATTGATCTTTGGTGCCTACCCTCTCAATGCAAATATCCCCTTTTTGTTGATGATCTCTTATGAAATGGTGGCGGACATTAATGTGCTTTGTTCTTGCATGTTGAACCGGATTGTTGGTTGGCTTGATTGCACTCTCATTGTCACATAGCAATGGCACTTTCTTAAACTTGATTCCAAAGTCACATAAAGTGGTCTTCATCCAAAGTATTTGTGCACAACAACTACCGACGGATATGTATTTGGCTTCAGCGGTTGATAATGCAACACTATTTTGCTTCTTTGATAACCATGAAACAAGTGATCTTCCCAATAATTGACATATGCCTGATGTGCTCTTTCTTTCAACTTTGCATCCCGCATAATCCGAGTCAGAGTAACTAACTAGCTCAAACTTTGCTCCTTTGGGATACCACAAACCAACATTTGGTGTATGCTTCAAGTACCTCAATATTCTCTTTGTAGCCTTCAAATGACTTTCCCTTGGTGAGGCTTGAAATCTTGCACACATGCATACACTAAACATGACATCCGGCCTTGATACGGTCACATAGAGTAGGCTTCCAATCATAGACCGATACAATTTTTGATCTACCATGTTTCCATTTGCATCACTATCCAAGTTGCCATTGGTTCCCATTGGTGTGCTAATAACTTTGCTATCAATCATGCTAAACTTCTTGATCATGTCCTTGATGTACTTGCCTTGATTCATAAATGTACCATTCTATAATTGCTTGATTTGAAGACCAAGGAAGTAACTCAACTCTCTAATCATGGACATCTCAAACTCATTAGCCATCATCTTTCCAAACTCATCACAAAATTCTTGATTTATTGATCCAAATATGATGTCATCAACATAGATTTACAAAATAAATAGATCTTTTCCAATCTTCTTGATGAATAGAGTGGTGTCAACCTTGCCCATTGTGAACCCTTTAGAGAGGAGGAAGTCCCTCAATCTCTCATACCATGCTTTAGGTGCTTGCTTCAAGCCATACAATGCGTTCTTCAACTTGTACACATGGTTGGGCTTCTTATCATCTTCAAAATCGGGAAGTTGCTCAATATATACTTCTTCATTGATATAACCATTGAGAAATGCACTCTTGACATCCATTTAATAGAGCTTGATGTTGTGGGCACAAGCATAGGCTAGCAAGATTCTAATTGCTTCCAATCTAGCAAGCGGGGCATATGTTTCTCCAAAGTCAAGACCTTCAACTTGAGTATAGCCTTGTGCTACCAATCTTGCTTTGTTCCTTACTACTATCCCATCTTGATCTTGCTTATTTCTAAAGACCTATTTGGTTCCAATCATATTGTGTCCCTTTGGTCTCTCTACTAATTCTCATACTTGATTTCTTGTGAAGATATTCAATTCTTCATGCATAGCATTCACCCAATCTACATCCTTCAATGATCTATCTATCTTCTTTGGTTTAATGGATGACACAAATGAGAAGTATTCATAAAATGATACCAATCTTGATCTTGTTTGTACACCTCTAGAAATATCACCAATGATAATATCTAATGGATGATCTCTTGCAACATTGGTTGGTTGGAGGATTGGCACTTGATTGCTTGCACTTGCTTGATCATTGGGTTGAGATGATGTACTAGCCACTTAATCTTGTTCATTATCATGAGATCCACTTGCACTAACTTGATTTGTATCATCTTGCACATTTGAGTTAGAGAGCACTTGCACTTGATTATCTTCATCATCATTCACTTGCCTAGGCCTCAATTCACCAATATCCATGTTCTTCATGGCATTTAAAAGTTGAATGCCTCTAACATCTTCTAAGTTCTCATTCTCTACTTGTGAACCCTTGGTTTCATCAAATTCAACATCATAAACTTTCTCAAGAGTACCATTATCCAAATTCCAAACTCTATATGCTTTGCTTATGGTGGAATAGCCAAGTAGGAATCCTTCATCACATTTTTATCAAACTTACCCAATCTTATGCCTTTCTTCAAGATATAGCATTTGCAACTAAAGATCCGAAAATATGCAATGTTGGGCTTTCTACCATTCAAGAGCTCATATGGTGTCTTCTCTTTCAATCGGTGATAATAGAGGCGGTTGCTACAATAGCAAGCCGTGTTGATAGCTTCGGCCCAAAAAGATTGACTCACATTGTACTCACTAAGCATAGACCTTGCTATATCAATAAGTGTTCTATTCTTCCTCTCAACAAGGCCATTTGATTGTAGAGTGTACTTGGCCAAGAATTGATGTCTAATTCCAAATTCATCACATAACTCATCAATTCTAGTATTCTTGAACTCACTACCATTGTTACTTCTAACTCTCTTGATGGTTGTTTCAAATTCATTGTGAATGCCTTTGACAAATGATTTGAATATTGCAAACATATCACTTTTATCCACTAGAAAGAATACCCATGTGTATCTAGTGTAGTCATCCACTATCACAAAGCCATATTTATTTCCACCGATCCTAGTGTATTGTGTTGGTCCAAACAAATCCATGTGCAATAACTCAATTGCTTTACTAGTGCTCATCATGCTTTTCTTAGGATGGGTGTTTCCAACTTATTTGCCGGCTTGACAAGAGCTACAAAGCTTATCCTTTTCAAACACAACATCTTTCAAGCCTCCAACCAAGTTATGCTTAATCAATCTATTCAATTGTTTCATTCCAACATGACTAAGCCTTCTATGCCATAATCAACCCATGCTAGACTTAGTGAACAAGCATGTAGATAATTTAGCTTCACTAGCATTGAAATCAACCAAGTATAGATTCTCATATCTAAAACCTTTGAAGATCAAGTTAGAGCCATCTATACTTATGATCTCTATATCATCTACCCCAAATATGCATTTGAATCCAAGATCACACAATTATGCTACGGATAGCAAATTAAAGTTCAAGCTCTCTACTAGCAACACATTGGATATTGCAATCTTACCAAGCCCTTTGACATTGCCTTTGCCATTGTCACCAAATGTGATACTATCATAACCATCATTGCCATTGGTGTTGATTGAGTTGAACATTCTTGCATCACCTGTCATCTGTTGAGTGCACCCACTATCAAGAACTCAATGTCTTCCTCTAGCTTTGTAATTGACCTATAAAAGAAGATCAATTCTTTTTAGGTACCCAAACTTGCTTAGGTTCTTGAAGGTTTATCACTAGGCTCTTTGGTACCCAAATGGCTTTCTTCTTTGAGCCCATCCATAGTTTACCAATGAACTTAGCCTTTACACCATTTATACCCCTCGTGAGCATATAGCATGAATCAAGCTTAATGGAGGATACATTAGCATTTTTGCTCTTGTTTTTGCATTCTTGCTCTTTATGACCAACTTTCTTGCAACTAGTGTAAAACCGATCATTATTCTTCACAAAACTAGTCTTGTGAGGAACAAAGGCCACTTTGCCTTTCTTAGGGGTATAGCCCAATCTCTCTTTGTATAGAGAAGCTCTTTGGCTACCCAAGCACATAAGCAAGCGGTCCTCACCACCATAAGCCTTAATTAAGGTGTGAGTGAGCTTAGTGACCTCCTTCTTGAGGTTCCCATTCTCAACCACTAGTGAGGCATCACAAGTGAGACCATCACTACTAGATGAGGTGGAAGTAGAAGTGCTACAAGAAGGGTTAGTAGTAGCAACAATGATAGGTATAGATAGTGATTCATCAATTATATCACAAGTTAAACATACATTACAAGTTTCAACATGCTTCTTTTTATTTTGCTCATTAAGCAAAGATGAATGAGCCTTTTTAAGCTTTTTGTGAGCTTTGCCAAGCTTCTCATAGGCTTCCTCTAGCTTCTCATGAGTTGCTTTGAGCTCATCAAGGGCTTGCTTAAGGGCTTTTACCTCCTTATTTAAGCTCTTGCATTCTCTTCTCTTAATGTCAAAATGTTTTTAGCATCTTCTAGCATGTCAAATAATTTATCTTTAGTAGGTTCATCATTATCACTATCACTATCATTTTTATTTTCATCATTATGTTCTTCATCACTTTCATCATCACGAGATTGTACCTTAGTGGCCCTAGCCATGAAGCACGATGAAGATTCGAAGAGAAAAGGCTTCTCATTGATAGCAATGCTTGCAAGAACCTTCTTCTTGGTGGTCTTGTTATCATCACTATCACCATCATCATCACTATCCCAAGTGACTACATATGAACCTCCCTTCTTCTTGAATGCCATCTTGTCCTTCTTCTCTTTCTTTTCCTTCTTGTCCTTCTTCTTGTTTTTCTTGTTGTCATCATCATTGTCGCTATTGTATGGGTATTGAGCAACAAGATGATCTTTGCTTCCACACTTGAAGCACCTTCTTGACTCTTCTTTGTTCTTGAATGAAGATTTCTTTCTTCTTACACGGTAGCCCTTCTTCACCATAAACTTGCCAAATCTCTTGACAAAGAAAGCCATCTTCTCATCATCATCATCCCATGATTCATCTTCTTCACTTGATGTTTCTTGCTTTGCTTTGCCCTTGGATGATGTGGCTTTGAATGCCACGCTTTTCTTCTTGTCATCCTTCTTGTCATCTTTCTTCTCCTTCTTTTCTTCTTTCTCATCATCATCTCTATATGCATCATCAGTCATGATATCTCCCAAGATTTGGTTTGGTGTCATTGTGTTCAAACCAGTCCTCACTAGTAAGGTGACCAACATGCCAAATCTTGTGAGCAAACATCTCAAGAACTTATTGGAGAAGTTCTTGTCCTCTATCTTCTCACCAAGTGCCTTGAGATCATTGACAATCATTTCCATCAGATGGAACATGTCCGACACACTCTCATCTTCCTTCATCTTGAAGCTTGTAAACTTCTCTTTAAGAATATATGCCTTTACACCCTTCACGGCTTGAGTACCCTCAAATGATTCTTCCAATTTCTTCCAAGCTTCATGAGCCATCTCAATATTCTTGATTTGCTCAAATGTTCTTTCATCAATTGCATCATGAATAGCACTTAGAGCAATATCATTGTTTTGGAGAAGTACTTCTTCGGCCACGGTGGGATTCTCTAGATCTTCAATCTTAATTTTTGTTTCTACCACCTTCTAAACCTTCCTATTGATTGACTTGATATAAGTTGTCATCTTAGCCTTTCAATAGGGATAGTTGGAGCCATCAAATTGGGGTGGCTTCTTGGTGTTGTTGATTTGAGCTATTTTAACACCGAAGGTTGTTAAACCTCAAATAACGGTGACCTCCGCTCTGATACCACTTGAAAGGACATAATGGCTAGAGGGAGGGTGAATAGCCTAATAAAATTTTTACAACAACACTTAACAAACTAGTTAGACAATTATGAGGCGAAGCAAGTGTTGCGCTAGCCTATTCAAAATGCAAGCCACCTACCATAATTCTAGTTTAGATAGTGTCAATTCACACAAGAGCTATGACACTACCCTATGTTAGTGTGCTCTCAAAGGCTAACTAAAGTGTCACTCCAACCAAGCAAGTAAGCTCTCATAACTAGCTACACTAAAGAGCTTGTCAACTAGTTTGCGGTAAAGTAAAGAGAGTGATCAAGAAGGTTATACCGCCATATAGATGAAAGAACCAATCAATCACAAGGATGAATAACAATGAAGACCAATCACCTCGGAATCAATGATGAACATAATGATTTTTACCGAGATTCACTTGCTTACCGGTAAGCTAGTCCTCGTTGTGGTGATTCACTCACTTGGAGGTTCACGCGCTAATTGGCTTCATACGCCAAACCCTCAATAGGGTGCCGCATAACCAACACAAGATGAGGATCACACAAGCCACGAGGAATCCACTAGAGTACCTTTTGGCACTCTACCGGGGAAAGGTTAAGAACCCCTCACAATCACCACGATCAGAGCCAGAGACAATCACCACTCTCTGCTCAACGATCCTCGCTGCTCCAAGCCATCTAGGTGGCGGCAACCACCAAGAGTAACAAGCGAAAAATTCAGCGAAACACGAACACTAAGTGCCTCTAGATACAAACACTCAAGCAATGCACTTGGATTCACTCCCAATCTCACTATGATGATAAATCAATGATGGAGATGAGTGGGAGGGCTTTGGCTAGGCTCACAAGGTTTCTATGTCAATGAAAATGGCCAAAGGTGGTGAGCTACAGCCGGCCATGGGGCTTAAATAGAAGCCTCCACGAAATAGAGCCGTTATACCCCTTCACTAGGCATAACACGGGTTGACCGGACGCTACAGCCCAACCGACCGGACGCAGCACTGGACACTCTGGTCGTGAATATCGAATGCGTCCGGTCGGCATACCGGACGTGTCCGGTAGCCCCAGACTGCCACGTGTCCAGTCCAAACTGACTTATCCATTGCTGCCCCTTCTGCTGACGACCAGACGCTCACACCGGACGCAGAACTATGAATGACCATGCACAGAACCACCGAGTCCGGTTGAGTCCAGTAAACCACCAGGCCGACCGGACGCGTCTGCTAGAAAATGACCGGACGCTGAGCCTCAGCGTCTGGTGGAGTACAGTAAGCATCCTAGCCCGACCGAACGTGTCCGGTGATATCGGACCGGACGCTGCCAGCGTCCGATCAGCTGTCCTTCGTATACTACTATTTCTGATTGAGTCTTTCGTCAAAATACTGGACGTGTCCGGTCACATACCGGACGTGTCTGGTCACTCTATAACTAGTGCGACTAACTCTTCTTTGACTCTATCTTCTTCACCCTTGCTCAAATATGCCAACCACCAAGTGTATCACCTTATGCACATGCATTAGCATATTTTCACAAACATTTTCAAGGGTGTTAGCACTCCACTAGATCCTAAATGCATATGCAATGAGTTAGAGCATCTAGTGGCACTTTGATAACCGCATTCCGATACGAGTTTCACCCCTCTTAATAGTACGGCTATCAAACCTAAATGTGATCACACTCTCTAAGTGTCTTGATCACTAAAACAAAATAGCTCCTATGGTTTATACCTTTGTGTTGAGCTTTTTGTTTTTCTCTTTCTTCTTTCCAAGTCCAAGCACTTGATCATCATTATGATATCAACATCATTATGCTATGATCTTCATTTGCTTCATCACTTGGAGTGTGCTACCTATCTCATGATCACTTGATAAACTAGGTTAGCACTTAGGGTTTCATCAATTCACCAAAACCAAACTAGAGTTTTCACTTGGCCGCTTGTAGTCCTAGGTGAGGTGACAAAATTCATGGCAGCGTAGGCAACACCGTGGCAACTGGTAGGTCGCTACTTAGTGCGAGTAGGAAAGGCAGTTCAAGCATCTGCCATGAAGCTCTACGAGGATCCTCCTGGCGTGATGAAGCTACTTCGTGCCACAGCGAGGCTCTATCGAGTCAGCTGCCGATCGCGTCTCCTAGCGGTGGAGGATGTCCTGCCACCCATTGACGTCGGGGGCGTGAGACCTGTGTTGGTATTTATTAACTTGTTACTTGTTTTAATAGCCACCTATTAATTACCTACATCTCCTAACATTACTATACTAGGTTGTCATCCCTAGTGATGGTGTTAGAGATGCTTGTTGGTGCTACCTAGCATCACTACTAGAATTATACTAAGTAGTTCTTTATTATCTTACATGACTAGAAAGAATATATAGATATGAATAAAAAAGGATCAACAAGTGCACAGATAATATACCATTGTAGCACTTCACCTGAGAGTATTCCAGGTATCGTTATTTATAACTTTTATCACAGGAAAGGTCTAGCATGGACAAGCATTGATAACTTATACTATTGATGGAGAAATAAACCATAACTAATATTCTACTCATACTAGGGGTAAGTCATATGATAAGTATTGATCAATGATTATGATAAATCACTCAGATACTCCTTTCTATGGTATTAGCATGGTTAGGTAGAATATTAGAGAAATAATTCCTAAGTCATCCTTAATTATAAGTCAAAGCATACACTAATTAGTGCAATTACATCTAGTATCATGGCTAAGATCATCTTCATATCTACACACAAGGGATATTACTAAGGGAGATTAAGAACAGAGCTTGTCCCCCTTCGTAACCAGATCCTACGTGCTACCTACATCAAGGAGTGGACTACAAAGGACTCAACGGGAGTGTCACGTCCGTGATCTACCACATGACCCAGAATATAAGGTGCATTCACAGGTAAACAATGTATAAGCACCACACTTATACAATTTCTACCGCCCACCCATGGTACCTTAGAGTGAGTGCTATACGAATATATACATGAATATGATGATAATCCAACTATACTAAGCATATAATCAAAGTAGACGATGAACATTATAACAAAGAACATGAATAAGATGAATACTAATATTGTCATAATAATTGTAGCAAGCATATAAAAATAACAAGGTACAAAAGAGAGAGGGTACAAAGATTATACCGAACCACGCTCTTGACATGATCTGGAATCCAAGCGAAACATGCTCGCCTCCCTCTAGACCTAGCCTAACTGGCTATGCCCTAGAATATGCTGGAGCTCTGAGGATGATTAGGGTTTCTGTCTTCTCAAATGACTTGATGACTAGGGTTATGCCTAGGGAGAGAGGCAGTGGCTGGATTATATAGCCTTGAGGGTCCAACATGAGCCCTTGGATCAAACCGATTTAAGCAACGGCTTAGATGCATCCTCAAAGGTGGTGGGAGACTGACATACGAAGCTAACTGATAGGTGGGCATAGGGGGGCCGGGTGGCCCCACCAAGAGGCCGAGCAGCCCTACCTGATAGGGGGTGGCCCTTCGCTTCATTGATGTGGCTTCTGGACGCTTCTAGAGTCTTCCCACGTAGGTACCACAATAGAACTCTGTATTTTCCTTCGACGATTAGGTCCTTCTTGGCTGTTTTTTGATTAAACCCTGCTAGAAGCACAGATTCACCAAACTTATAGAATTTATTAGTTTAAACACCTAGACATTTGTTGGTGATCTCAATTGTGCCCTTATGCATGTTTTATTGACAGTTTATAATGGTTGTTAACTATCATCAACAAACTCCCCAAGCTTAACCTTTGCTAGTCTCTTAGCAAAGCTAAACTCAGTAAATGGATCAAAAGTTGCATCAATGCTTTCACTCCTCAAAAGTACACATGCGTTCAAACAAGAATTCTCTTCTGGATTAAAATAAACCAATCTGACTTTCAAACTTACCCATATTACCTTCAACCATGGGGCTCCTTAGCCTTCACTTGGGTCTTGAGCAATTGAAAGACAGAACAATCAAGTCAAGTACTATGTCTCAAGTTCTTCGCTCAACCATCATTCTAGAGTTTTTATAGGTTTTTAAAATAAAACTCAGAGCTTTCATTGTATGACACTCTCAAGTCTCTCAATATATGTGGTATTTATGGATCCTCACCAAGGCAATAATAATGTTATGCCTTTCTCTTCCTACAACTAAAGCCTATGCGAAGCTCATAGGAGTGGAAAAAGCATGAAAGTGCATACTTACAATACATATATTGTAAAGTCAAACCTCGGATCCAAAGAGAGTTAAGTCATACAATCAAATCAAGATGTGCATGTGTGTGGATATATATGGTGGCTAACCTAATTCTACTATGCTCCTTGAAAATATATCTCTCTTTTGAAACTTGGTAACAACTTTGTAAGAAAACATGGGCTATCTTATTCATCTTTTTTTCTTTTCAAGCGGGCATCTGAGTACCCATTATTTTAAATATCTCGGACACTCATCCATTTTTTCAATACTTTTTGTTTCTCTCTTTTTTTATGAATAACTTTTGCATAGCCACATGCTTCTTTTCTGCAACAAAATTTTTTAGAGATAGCAACAAGAATTTGGAGCATTTATTTGGTGGATATACTATAGGGTATATTTTTGGTGTTCACTCTCAGTGTAAGAGTAAAACATTTTTAGATGGATCTAGATGGAATGGCATGTTGTTGCACCTACCCCCAGCGTAGGAGTAGTGCATATGTAGGTAGTGTGTACGTGATCCTGATTTTAAAAGCATGACAAACCTCTCATAAAGGTCAACAAAGCTTGACAAAACTCAATGGAATTCAAGCAGCATGTATGTAGAAGTTTTCCTAGACGCTTCGTTGACATGGCTTCTGGACCCTTCTATAGTCTTCCCACGTAGGTACTGTGACGGAACTCCATATTTTCCTTTGACGATTAGGTCCTCCTTGGCGGTTTTCTGATTAAACCCTACTGGAAACACAGATTCACCAAAACTTGTGAAATTTATTAGTTTAAACACCTAGACTTTTTGGTGATCTTAATTGTGCCCTTATGCATGTTTATTGATGGTTTATAATGGTTGTTAACTACTGTCAACAACCCGCCTACGGTGGCCATGGCGTTGGCGAGTAGGGGTGTGGCCCTCCATCGATCGAGCAGGCATACCGCAAACCAGCCGTGGGGCGTGGCCGACTGCGCTTCCTTTGTCTTTGCCCCGACCCATGCTGGCCAGCCTCCACTTCACCGTGTCCTAGAATTGTGAGTGAACGAGTCTAAGCACGCGGCAGGGACATAGTGATCGACATTACCGGGTGACGAGCGGTGTCTAGGTAGGAGGTAGGGTGGTCGTCTACAGATTCATCACCGTCGGTGTCCGCCCACCAGCGTTGCTTCATGCGCCCTCCTGACTCTAGGTAGAAAGAGGCTACATTCGGTGATAACGGGGGTGAGCTAGGGTAGGCACCGTACCCAGAAGGCCCGGACTTGGACCTAGATGGTGAGGAGTGGTCGGTGGTGGCACTAGTCACCGGCAACATATAGGTCGGAGAGGTGTCGGCATTGGAGGCCTGGTGCACGCAGTGGAGATGCGAGGGCATCTAGCCCTGGCGCCGAAGGGGTCGGTAGCTCACCAGATCTGCCCCCCTGTGGGCAGGCGAGGAGCCTATGGCGTAAGCAGAGTGCCGAGGGTGCACCATCGGCGATGGTGTCCTCCGGGGTTCGTGGTGGCGGAGTGCCAGGGACGCCTGGCGTAGCCGGAGTGGCCACATGCGCCAGTGCCTGAGTCGTCGATGGGGAGGGGGTGGGGCCCACGTGCACCGCTCCACCGAGTGTCGCCCCCATACATGGCCAAGACACGACCGTAGACGGCGCCTGGGGTGGAGGCACGGTGGTGGCACCGAAGCGGGCAGACACGACCTACGGAGGAGGTGGAGGAAGGGGAGGAGAGGCAGAGGCACCCAGCGTCGGGGAGGAGGTCTTGGGCATCGGATCTGGCTACGACTAGGCCACGACGGTCAACTTTGGTCTAGCCATGGCGGTGGTCGCGACGACGTCCGGTGATGGCGCGGGTGGCTCTCAAGCGCTAGATCTTGCGGGTTTCTCGGTGAAGGGAAGGGGAGGGTAGGTGGAGGGGAAGGGGAGGGGAGGGGGAGGAGGAGGGGGAGAGAGCCAGGGGCGTCGGTGCTGGGGTATCGACCTGTGCCATCGGCAATGGCGGGGGCGGAGCCAACAGGACGGCCGCCTAGGGTTGGGTTGGTGTTTGGGTGTAAGGTCGACAGGTCGGGGTATGCTTCTGTTCTCAAACGCTACATAATGTTGTGATGTTGCTTGTGATTTATTTGTTAGGCAGAAATGCAGAATTCATGTATGAGCCTACTTTCTAATCCTTTTTTTGCTGATAATTCATACTCTAAAAACTATTACTGTACATGTACATCTCCTTGTCCAATGTAATCGGTGTGTATGGATGTTTAACTAATTATTTTTGTTTGTAATTTCTCGTTGTGGATGTTGTTCATGTACATACACTAGTTTAAACCAATTCAGAGTTTTGTTAACGATGCAACTAGCGCCTAGACATACGGCGCGCGCGTATGTCTAAACACTGGTCCCGCACGGGACCCCGCCCCACCCCCCGCACAGAACCACACCCGTCCACCAGCATGGAACAGAACGGAAAATGGAACCCGTGCTTCCTCTGCTCCCCAACGCTCTCCTATCCCCCATTCCCAACGCACACAGTTCCCCCACCGCACCCTATCCCAAAAAAGCATGTAACACTTCAACTGCAAACATTGCAAAAAACATATAGAAAAACTATGTAGTGCAACAACGGGTTGTAAATACTGCAACATTGAAAAATATGTAGTGCAACATTGAAAAACATGACCACAACATTTGAAAAATATCTACTGCAACAACTAAAAAATAAGTACTACAACATCAAAAAAAATATGTACTGCAACATTGAAAAACATGTACTGCAACATCGAAAAAACATGTACTGCAACATCGAAAAACATATACTACAACATTGAAAAACATATACTGCAACATCGAAAGTTATGTACTACAACATCTCAAGCTATAGTACTGCAACATCGCAAAAACATCTGTTGCAACAACCGAAAAATCCTATTGCAATATTCAAAAATCATCTATTGCAACATTCCAAAACACCCATTGCTACACGGGGAGGAGGGAATAGGGACCCAGAGCTCGCCGGAGCCCTAGCCACTGCCGTGTCCCTCAGATCCAGAGGAGGAGAAGGAGGGGAGCGCTCAGATACAGAGGAGGAGGAGGGCTTAGATCTAGAGAAAGATCACCTACCTCGTCAGAGCTGCCGCCGTCGTCCTCGTCTCTGGTGGGGGGGTTGTAAGGAAAATGGACCCTAGGTCTATTTACTTTGAATTTTGATGTTTGATGACCAACACAACTAAATTAGACTAATAAATTTACAAGTAATTATTTTGAAGTTCAATAGGGTGCAGTATTCGCCTAAACGGCATAAACGGCCGATTAATGATAAACGGTGATAAACTGTTTTATTTAGGGGGTAAACGGAAATTAAACCATTGACCGTTTAAACGGTCAAAAAAGGGAAAAGGTCTAAACGGAGAAACACAGTATTAAATGGGCTAAACAGCTGTTTAAACGGCTGTTTAGGCGAACACGAGGTAAATCTAGTTCAGTTTTGTATAGATAAATTTGTATACTCAAATTTATTATATTTATAAATGTGTACACTTGATATGTTACATGCATAAATATCTATATTTGGTTCTTTTCACATACATAAATATATATTCATACCAAAATAATTGTTTTTTACTAGGATAAATATGTATAAATGCTAGAATATTTGATTTTTTACATGCACATATATAATTATATGTATTTTTTTAAAAAGTACAAAACTGTTTAAACCGTTTAACTTCGTTTAAACACCGTATAAATAGCCTAAACGTTAAACGAAGGGCGACCGTGTAAAGACAGTTTACCATTTAGGAAAACATTAATAGGGTGCAAGACGTGACTTGGACGAATGCGACGTGATGATCCCACGATCAACACCATAAGCAAGATCCTAGAAGCACAAGAGAAGACCCAAGATATCAAACATAGTCCAAGCACGAAGATGGGAACCAAGCCGGACGCAAGATTGCGAAGATACGAGCTCGGCAGAGGTGACCGGACGTGGCCCTTATAGGGACCGGACGCGTCCGATCAGTTGCTCAGCAGCAGCAAGCGTCAGCAGCTATAACCGGACGCTGAGCGAAGCAGTGACCGGATGCACCGATGACACTATTCTTCGTCACAACAATGTTTTCAGCATGACCGGACACAGCGGCACTGGACGACCGGATGCACAAAGTACAGTGTCCGATCGAGTCCAGAGAGGTTCTAGAGTGGCGCCAGCACGACCGGCCGCGTCCGATCGAGTGAGACCGGACTCGGCCTAGAGTTCGATCAACGCACGCGCTCTAATGGTCGAGACGACCGGACACGTCCGGTCAGGACGACAGCAGCGCCCGATTAGTAGCAGAAAGCTGGTTTCGCCCCCAACGGCTACTTTGTCGGTAGGGCTTATAAACAGATCCCAAATCAGTCATTTTGACGTGTGGAGAGTTGAGAAAACATACCAAAGGTGTTGATACACCATTTAGTGATCTCCACTTGCATAGTGCTTAGTGATTCATTAGGTAATTAGTGTAGGTGCTTGCGAAGTGCTTAGGTTGATTAGACCACCGCTTATGTGCTTGCTCTAGGTTTAGGCCTATTGTTTAGTGAAGTTTTCATACCTCTTACCACTCGGTGTTTGCGCGCACCATTGTTGTACATCAGAGGGGCTTGTAGTCTTGCGAGATCACACCAACCACGTTTGTGGTGTGGCCGCCACCGTGTATCGAAGGGAACAAGGCCCGCGGTGGTTCGGTTGGAAGCTTAATAGTGAAGACGGCAGGGAGCATCCGGGAGAGGCTTGCCGGAAGGCACGTCGGAGACCCATTTACACGTGGGGAAGGCTCGAGGCTATCCATAGAGTTACCCGACCGGGAGCTTAGCCCTTGCGAGAGGCTCTAACGAGGACTAAGGAGAAGCTTGCGCGCTTCTCGATACCTCGGTAAAAATACCGGAGTCGTCGATGTGAGTTTGCATATCTCTACCTTACTTTTTAGCTTTTGCATTTACATTGTAATCTTGGTGTGTGGTTTACTTTTCCTAGCTTAGTGATAGGCTAGTCGATAGGATTGGAACCTAGGTTGCATAACTCCTTTTGCAGTAGAGATAGCAACACACCTAGCAAAATCGTTGTTGTACATTTAGATAGATTACTTTACTGTATAGGTTTTGACTTGGTGAAATTAGAGGCCTTAGTTAGAAGTAGAATTTTAAGTTGCCTAATTTACTCCCACTCTTAGGCGTCACGGTCCCTTTCAGGAGGCACGGGAGCTGGGAAGCGCGGTGTCTCATGGAGCTCGCAGAGGGGGAGGAAGGGAGGGAGCACCGGCAGGCGCGACAACGAGGTGGCGCGCGGCGTTTTCCAGCGAGCACGCGGCGCACGGCAGCAGATCGGAGAGGGCGACGCGAGCGTTGCAGGACTCAGGAGTGAACGGTCGAGAGGATAAGGACTGGGAGCGGCGTGCGGTGGGTTGGTTCGGCGCGGGTGTGTCCGTTCCATCCGGACGCCCGCCATATATCATTATCGTTTTTTAACACGGAAAGACTTTTCATTACTCATAACTTGCTGCCAAATTGTTGGCAACCAGTTCACGCATACAAATTGGAATGCTGTCCATTACCGGCACGGCACCCACACTCAGACTTGCCCCAAGGGCGGCGAGACTATCTGCTACCAAGTTACATGAACGAGGGATATGATTTACAACAAAAGAGGCAAAATTACTAGCCAACAAATCTTTCATCTCCCAGATAAGGCAACCTGCAGAGGAACGGTCATAGTCCGTGGACTTCACCGCCTGCGCCACCATGGAAGCGTCCGTTTCCAGGATCACTCTTTGCACTCCCAGATCAGCCGCCATTTGTATGCCCTGTAAACAGGCTATAACCTCAGCATGAAATGCTTCACCCACCTTCTCCAACTTACCATAGCCGGCACTGATTACTCAACCGTCCCACTCACGAATCACAAAGCCCCATCCTCCATTTCGTGCATCAGCAAAGAAGGCTCCATCGCAATTGAGCTTGACAGTATTTTCCGGTGGTGGCTTCCAGAATTTCCGGGCTGGTGGCTGACTTGCATTCTCCTTTGCTTGTTTAAATGGCAACCATTCTTCTGCATATGAGTTGATCAACCATGCTAGATGGCCTCCACTTCTCTGCTGTCCACCTTCCCTGACACTGCATCTTTCAGACCACCATATATAGAGGAGTGTGAGCACCCGGCTCGGCTTTGTATATCCGGTTTCAATCTCAGGATTGCTTCCAGCACCTCCCTCGCTGATAGCAGTTCAGCCAATTCCTGTCTCACCCCTTCAAGCTGCAGCTCTGCCCATATGTGTCGCACAGACTTGCACTTGAAAAACAGGTGTGCTCCATCTTCATCATATCGCCCACACATGACACAGCTCGTGTCAATTCTCATCCCACGCCTCCACAAATTGACTTGGAGTGCTAGGCTGTCATGCCCCATCCACCACAACTGGTGAATCATCTTCTTTGGACACTTTAAATTCCACACGCGTTTCCAGAATGGGTCCTCTATTCAGGCTGACGGGCAGCAGTTGTCGAGCTAGAGCCTCCTCGTCTAGACTCCACCCTTCTCCTTTTATATTCCATGAACACCTTGTATGCCGATCTGACAGTGAATTCGCCACAAGTGTTATAATGCCAGGCTACTAGATCGTCCATACCTGCATAAACGGGTATGCTAAGAATGCATTTGGCATCTTACTCCCAGAACATCTCTCTGATTAGCTCCTCATCCCATGAACCATCGCTCGGGTTTATCAATTCATCTACTTGTGTCAGCAGGTTATGACCTCTTGGTGTAAAAGGCCTGCGTGACTGATCTCTCGGGATCCACTCATCCTCCCATATGCGGATATTCATTCCATCCTTCTTAAGCAGCTCCACTCCTGAGAGAATACTACGCCATGTATAAGACATATTGCTCTTTGGCTTAGCTTTAAGAACGCCGCCCTCTGGGAAATATTTTGCTGCAAGAACCCGGGCACAGAGTGAGTCGGGATTCGTCAGCAATCTCCACGCCTGCTTCGCTAACATAGCCATATTAAATCCATGTATGTCCCTCAAACCAAGGCCCCCATCCTCCTTTGCCTGAGTTAGTTTCCCAACTGAGCCAATGCATTTTATCCTTGTCTTGTTGACTCCACCAGAACTTTGCAATCATAGAGCTTCAGCCTATTCGCTTGCTCGTATACGATCGTGGATTATAAGCTAGAATAATATTTTTCTCTCACACCAAACCAGCCAACAGTAAATAATCCACGATCATTTACGACGAAACGAACAGGCTGCTTATCTTGTCACAGAGCCCCTTTGTCAAATCGAAACAACCCATCGCGAAGGTTGGTATAGCTTGTGCTATTGCTTTTATCATGATTTCCTCGCCTGCTTTTGAAAGCATCTTCTCTTTCCACCCCATTATTCTTTGCCAAATTCTATCCTTCAAATAACTGAAAGTGCCAGATCTTGATGCTCCCACATGAACGGGCAGTCCCAGGTAGCGGTCATTGACAGCTTCATTGGGAATTTGTAGAGTCTCCTTCACAGCTAACCGATCCTCATCACTTGTGTTACGACTAAAGAGGACTGCAGATTTTCCTTTATTGATTGTTTGGCCTGACACTTGCTCATACAGGTTCAAAATCCCTTGAATTTGTGCTGCATTCTCTCCATTATCGTTTTGTTAATTCTCAATCCATGTAATGCCTTCTATTGCCTATGCTATTTTGCTTGAGAAGTGTGATCATGATGATCTGGGCCTTCTATTGTGAATTGTGATTAGTATTGATTTCACAAGTGAGGTTGCACACTGTTCATGTCCTGTGGGTCGTGGACTTTGTGGCAGACCGGAAGTGTGCACTGAGCGGCAAATTCAAGTGTTTTACCCACCATTCAAATGCTTGTTGGCAACGTTCATAATTTTGTGGGGGCTGTACAATTTATAACAGTTTTTTTAATTTCAGGACCTGTTTTTATTGCTGGATTATTTTTTACCTTGACCGATTTGAAGTGTTTTTACCTTCCATTCAAATGCTAGTTGCTAACGCTCAGAATTTTGTGGGGTCGTACAATTTATAAGAGTTGGTTTCCCGTTTTTTACTTTTTTTTAGGGGAACCCGTTTTTTTACTGTATAATACAGTATATAACCCTGGCGGCCTGGCCAACAAAAGCGGGGCCATTTGGGCCAAATGTCGTTGAGCATGGCCCAACCCAACCCAGTCCGTTGCAATCCGTAGAACAACCACGTGGCGTCCACTCGAACCAATCTTGGCAATCGCCAATCTGCAGCTTCGTCGTCGCTTGTCGGCTTGTACGCTCCAGCTCTCCTAGATTTGCCTCGACTTGCCGTGCCTACTGCCCTGCGACGGCGAAGGACGGCTGGCGCTCGCCACGCGCGATGTACGGGCTTCCTTCAGCAGCGCGACCGCCGCTACCGTCTCACTGCGCCTGCTTCTCTTCTTCCTCCGTTGCTCGGGCGAAGGCAGCGTCGTCGGCATGCTGCGCCAGCCTAAAGCAGGCGCGCCCAGGGCCAAGTGCTGTCCCTTCCGCCGTCGCCGCGCGCCAGGCCGCGCCGCTCTTGGCTGCAGCGCTCCTCCTTGTAGCTGCACCCCTGGTCTGTCTATTTTTTTTTTAATTTTAACACTTTTTTTAACTAATTCTAAATCTAACGCTGTCTGTTTTTTATTTTCAAAACTAACACTACGGCGCGGCCAAAAGCCTATGCCGCGTCGTGCATGGTAGTGCGGCAGGGTCTGACGTGACGACGACCAGACCGGCTGACCGTTGACGTTGGCGGAGCCTACCGCGCCACCGATTTTGGCGTGGCAGCGCCACACACTGATTCGTGGTTCGGGCGAATGCAGCGTCTTAGGCATGCTGCGCCAGCCTAAAGCAGGCGCGCCCAGCCCGAAGTGCTGCCCCTTCCGCCCTTCGCCGCGCGCCAGGCCGCGCCGCTCTTGGCTGCAGCGCTCCTCCTTGTAGCTGCACCCCCTGGCCTGCCTGCTGCTATCTCACCAGGTTTCTCCAGTTCTTGCTTGTTATAAGATGCACAAACCTATTGCTTTTATTGTTGTGTGTATTCGCTGCATTGCGTAATTGCATGTGAAATCGCTGCTTGTACTAGTGGTTTCTCCAGTTCTTGCTTGTTATAAGATGCACAAACCTATTGCTTTTATTCGTGTTATTCGTAGTTGGCACTTGGTTCTCACGCGCGCATGGTTGGTGTGGGTCTGTAGTGCACACATTGCGGTTGCAATAGTGGCTTAGGGGAGGTGGATGAACAGGAAAGGTGCGATTTCTATAGAATTAGCTGAAGAAAACTGAATCTAGCATAATGCATATTACACAGGACGTTCACACTAGTTGGAATCCAGGCTGATCAGTGGGTTTTTTTGCCCCATGGTGCAGCATTTGCGCAACCAGTTTCAGAAGGCGCAGCGCTGTTCCGGAAGGCTTGTATCGGTTGCCATGACATGGGAGGAAACATCCTACAGCCAGTGAGTTGCTGAAATCCTTGCGCGGAACGCTACCTTACAAGTTTTAGGCCTTGTTTAGATTGAAAGGTTTTTTTTAACCTGATGAATAGTACTACTTTCGTCTTATTTGGCAAATATTGTCCAATCGTGGATCAACTAGGCTCAAAAGATTCATCTTGTGATTTCCAACTAAACTGTGTAATTAGTTATTTTTTTACCTACATTTAATATTCCATGCAAGTGGCTAAAAATTGATGTGATGGAGAGAGAGTAAAAAAACTTAAAATTTGGAGGTGATCTAAACAAGGACTTAGGCATAGTTTGTTCTAACCATCCTGCTCGATCGTGCCCAGGGAGCTACTCTATCTCGAGAGGTATAGCCTTGTAACCTGTCACACACATACCGCAAACTGAAGAATGTGCTGCGGTTTTACACTTTTACCGCTCCCTGTTACTAATGCAAAGGCATCAAACTTGTTGCAGAAATGGAGTTGCGACGGAGGAGGAATTGTATAACATCACATACTATGGGAAAGGAAGAATGCCTGTTAGTTCTCGCTTCTGCAACGATCAACCTATGTGTTCTTGAATCAGCAAAAGCTAATACTGTACTTGTTTATGAGAAGTAGAAAATGAATTTTAATAGCAGTTTGTTTCGTTTTGATCAGGGTTTTGGAGAGAAATGCACCCCAAGAGGACAGTGCACCTTCGGCCCCCGGCTATCGGAAGATGACATCAAGCTCCTTCGTTTGTAAAGTTGCAAGCCGAGAACGGGTGGCCAAAGATCGAGGGCGATGGAGATTGATCAACTGACAAACGACGATTGGAAGATAGTGTTTGTTAGTCAGATGAAAATGGCGATTGGAAGATAGTGTTTGTATTGTTTATAGGAATTAGGACTTTCTGAACTTAACCTTCTGGTCTGTGTTTCTGTTTTCTGAACTTCAGGCAGAGTGCCAGAGTCCACATTTCAGTTTCCAGCCAGACGAACGAAGCGAGGTCCTGACACTGGCCAACAGGATCCATGAGTTAGAGCTAATTTGAGCTAGTTGGAGCTTAACTAGCTCTAAAGTAGCCAAATAGGAGGGCTAGAGTGGGTTATTTGCAACTAGTCCACCCTAAAAAACTATCCCCCCAAAGAGGTGATTATTTAGGCTAGTTGGGGCTATTTGAAGTGGGGTCCACTGTTTTCTCTCTACTTTCATCCACACCAATGATTTGGAAAGCACATTTATTATCATTTTAACTCTTATATCCAAACATCTTTTAGGCTAGAGTTAGTTCAGGGCTAATCCTAAGCTAAAAACTAACTCTAACCTCTAGCTGTGCTAGAGTATCCAAACAGGGCCACTGACAGAACCAAGTTCAGTGCTCAGGGTCCTGAAAGAGCGTTGGTGAGTTCGGTTGGTGACGCCGCGCGAACTGCTACCAGGCGTCGGCGTGGTTTAAACACGAAGAAACCCACGTCCTCCTCCGTCGCGCGGCTGCTGCTGGTGCGGGGGGAGGTGGGGAGGATAGCGGCGTCGCAACTCCCCCGCCTCGAACCAACATGCTGCCGCGCACGCACTCCCACCAGGCGCGGCGGCGCTCCGGCCTGGGCCCGCAGCTCTGCGCCGCCGCCGCCGCGCTCCTGCTGCTCCTCTCCCTCGCCGTCCTCCACTCGCGCCTCTCCTCCTCGTCCTCCTCCCGTTTCCCCACATCCGCCTCCAGATCCCGCTCCTCCGCCGACATCAACTCCTCCGCTCTCCTCGCCGACGAGGAGGACGAGGACGTGGCCGCCGCGCTCGACCCGCTGCTCACCGTCGCCACCACCGCCGCCGCCACTGAGGGCGATTCTCTTGCCAACCCCGACGACGACCGCATCGATGAGCTCGACGTGTTGGACGAGGACGCCGCGGGCGCCGACGCGGCCGACTCCGCCTCCGCCTCTACGGCGGGGACCGCCACGCCCCTCGTCTGGGACCACGTCGCCGGCGCCGCGCGCTTGCCGTTCCGCCTCCCCGCCTCCGGCGAATCCCTACCCGCGGGGCTGCCGCGCCTCGACTCCCCGCGCCGGATAGCTGCTGCGGCCTTCGGATCGGACGATGAGCTGGTGGATCTGGAACTGCGGGTCGAGATCTCGTCCATCGCCGGTATCGAGGACACGCTGCTCCTGAAGCCCGCCTCTGGCAAGGCTGCCGAGACGCGGCTCCGTGCCGGGTGGGCGCGCTGGCTGGAGGGGAAGGCCGACTACCTACGGCGCGATCGGATGCTCCGCTCCAACCTGGAGTCCCTCAATCCGCGCAACCACCCGCTGCTCCAGGATCCGGACAGCCCCGGCCTCACCTCTCTCACCAAAGGCGACCGCATGGTGCAGCGAATGCTACTGACCGAGCTCGACAAGCCCGCGTC
Source organism: Miscanthus floridulus (assembly GCF_019320115.1). Lineage (NCBI taxonomy): Eukaryota > Viridiplantae > Streptophyta > Magnoliopsida > Poales > Poaceae > Miscanthus > Miscanthus floridulus. The sequence continues at coordinate 132,440,665 of NC_089582.1, read as the reverse complement.
CAAGAGCTTGGAGCGGCGTAGGCTTCTATCTTACGAGAACAAGCAGAGCATGGGAACTGTGAAGGAGAAGCCGCAGAAGGGAAGGAGGTGGGGACATTTCCCGGGGATTGATCCACATTTGGGATTCTCAGAGTTTATGGAGGGGTTCTTCGAGCATGGGAAGTGCTCCATGAAGGTGTTCATGGTGTGGAACAGCCCGCAGTGGGCGTATGGCATCAGGCACCAGAGGGGACTGGAGAGTCTACTCAAGCAGCACCCAGATGCCTGTGTAGTCATGCTATCGGAGACACTGGAGCTAGAATCCTTCCAGCATTTCGTTAAGGAAGGGTATGTTATGCTGATACACAACTGTAGTCTTAAGATGTTAGAATGCAAATAATCTAAATAGTTAATTTTAGTAAGTGACAGGCTGACCTAGACCAAACAAGAAATGCATTATTCCAACCCGAAAACGTGAGGCATCTTTGAGAGGAATTCGGAATTGGTATGTAGGAGTATCATATAAGATTTAAATAGTATTTAAAGGCCATATACCATTTAGATATTTTATGACATTGATTGCATCTAGTGCTCTATGAGAGAGAAAAAACAGGATGTAGTATTATCGATTCTCATCTTTCTCGTATTTTTGTACTGTTTTGCACAATGAGAAAAATATAGGATGTTGTTATCAGTTATCAATTGTTTTCTCAATTTTCATTGACAAGTGAACAACGATCTTTTAACCATGGTTAGATGTGGCACATCTTTTCCTGATGATACGATTCTAGTTTAAGTTATATAATTTCTCGTCTCACATATGATATATTTTGATACTTGATTAACCTTTGCTGTTTGCCAGTTGCCACCCAACTTTCAAAATTTTCCACCATCTTATACTCTTTCTTGGAGGGAAATTATAGGGTGCTCAGGGGGGCTGGCGCCCTCTCTAGCTAAAATATCATGTTTCAATGTTTCAAAAATTCATCACAAAAATCATGTATGCAATACACCTAAAGTTAAGTGTAGCAGCAACAATTCTGTTTGAAATTCATCTTTGATGTTGACATTCAAAAAACACAAGTGTTACTGTCAGCGCATGATGAACAGTGCCAGGTTGACTGCTTGTCTATTTTTGTTTCTTGATATCTGTTAGGGTGAATTTCAAACTGAATTGTTGCAACTATACTTAACTTTATGTGTACTGCATACATGATTTTTTTGATGATTTTTTGAAACATTGCAACATGTTATTTTAGCTTACGAGGGTGCCAAATTTGCTCTCCCCTTTAATCTGCAGTTTCATGATTGTGGTCCAGGAAGTTAGGCCAACAAGATCCACATTATATTGCTTTCTTGTTTATAGTTCTGTATAGAGACTGATTGCTATGCATGAGCTAGTGTAGTGCAACTAGTAACTTTTGTAATTGGAATGACATTTTATCTTAATTTCCGTTTATTTACTGCCACTATTCTAAAAGGCGGTCGTCTATCCTGTCTATGCAGCACATAGGCACTAGGAACCAGCAACCTGGTCTGCCTAGCAGCCCTGAGACACTAGCAGACACTCCATCGCTTGACTAGCATCTAGTGTGTTTTTCTTTTCAGAGAAAAAAGGAACCATTTAACATTAGCTTTGTGGCAAGTCATAGTTGGCAGTGTATTCTTTGTTGGAACATTAATGGAATTGTATTGTTACTATCTACTAACTGCAGGAGCCAAATGGTGCATTTTCAGTTGAACCTCAATTATATAATTAAGCTAACTCAACTATTCACGTAAGAGTTACATCTGAATGCTTAAAAATTTAGACATTGTGACTTTTATGGACTTTGCATGAGATGCACTAATGCTATGAGCCTTACTTGTAATCCTGTTTATCAATTGTAATTGTTCTAGCTACATTCATGTATACGTGTGTATTTTTAATTATAAAGTTTATTTCTCTTGCAGATATAGAGTTGCTGTTGCGGTACCGAATCTTGATGAACTTTTAGAAAGCACTCCAACCCATGTATTTGCATCAGTGTGGTATGAATGGTGGCAGACAAAATATTACCATTTGCACTACAGTGAGCTAGTACGCCTTGCTGCTCTTTACAAGTAAGATGATATAAGAATTACAGTACATTAGTTTAGGAAGTTGGGAGGCATGCGTTGTTTGCTTAACATTCTATTAGAAAAATACTATTGTGTCTTGAGAGATAATGCTGCATCTTTATATTTGAGGAGAGAAATCCTTTGCAGTAACTCTTGGCAAAATAGTTACCTTAGGAAACAGATTATGAACGATTTTGATTAATGTAGCACTCTTTATCAGCTCAGACTGCAACTTGGTTTGAGTAAACAACATCATAAAGGGAAATCACCAGCTGGAAATCCAGTTTTATTTTACAAATAACTATGCACAATCAAGCATCCTCCGGTCCTAATCCTGAATTAGAAGTTCTGTTGACAAGCAGCAGAGAATCTGACAAAGGTGGTTTAAGGAATGGAATGTGCTTCATGTCCTAATCCTGAACCTTACCAGCTGACTTGGTTTGGGGAATGGAATGTGTTTACTGTCCCCACCTCTTCCCTCACAAGCACAAGGCTGTATGAAAATTTGGACTATTGTGACCCTACAAAAGCAAACAGAGGATCCCATGATGGAATAACTAGTCCTAGAATTAGGTGGCCTGTCAAACGAAGCACCCTCTTAATGGATGCAGTTGTGCCCTCAAATTATTACTACTAGATCCCCTTATAGTTGTGAAGTAAACTTTAGCTGTACCCACTGATTCTCAGTTCTTGACCCATTTGTTTTAGTTAACTTTAGACAATGAGGTGTCATCTACAGATAATGTCCTTATTTTTCAGAGCTGATCGGCTGAACAATAGAGAATAATGTAAGACTAAAACATTGCCCTCAAAGAAAAAGAGACAAACCATACAAATCGTTACCAACCTTCCCATAAATAGAGAAAATAATTGATCGGCAAATAATGTCTGAACTTTCTTGCACTAAATAGCTTCAATCTTGCTTTTATGAAACCTGTAATATGGTACATATGTTTTCATGAACATTGATGGATGTGACACTGGTATTCATCAAAATTTGGAACATAAATGTAATCTTGACTCTTGAGAACATTATTTGTTCCCCTTGCTTTGTGACTGATATGATTAAGTTATTTCTTTATGCTTTATGTGCAGATATGGTGGAATATACCTTGACTCTGATGTTATTGTACTTAAACCTTTAACATCGCTCCGGAATTCAATTGGTACCACAAATCATGTCTCTGGAAATTCCAGTTTTGGTGCTGCTGTGTTAGCATTTGAAAAACAGAGGTAAAAGTGTTCCATTATTTTATTTTGAAGAAAACTTTTTAAAAAGGGCTATACCCAGTGCTGAAAGCTCTAGACAGACTTATTACCCTTTCATTTCTGCAAGGAGGCTGGTTCAGTTTTGGATAAAACTACATTTAACTCATTTTATACCATCACGTAACAAACAGATGAAATCCACATCTACTAATGTTCTATTGATTCACACAGAAACATGGGACAATATCCATCCTTTTCCTTTACAACACTAAGATACTAAAAAAACATTTGTAAATAGGTGTCAGATTGGAAGAGCTACATTATTGACTGGCTATGCTCGTGCACGTTTAGAGTTTCTCACTTAACTTGTGCTGGTTGCAGCCCTTTATTGGAGGAGTGCCTTAAGGAATTTTATTCGACATATGATGATACCCTCGTGCAGTGGAATGGGGCTGAACTTATGACAAGAGTGATAAGCAACCTTTCTAGCAAAGCAGATGAAAATAGGGGGCATCTTGACATTAAGTCGGAGCCCTCTGTTAAATTTTACCCTATAAGCTCTACTGATATTATACGGTATGATTTCAATTTATCTATTTGTGCTTGCAATACCTATTTTTGGTCAATTTTACTTTCCAGAAGCTAGATTAACAGTTTTCTGTTGTCCATCTCAACCAGAAAGATAATTTCAAACTATAATATTCTGTATCTATTGTATCAATCTTTTATCCTCATTTTTTAATCCTGAATGGCATACCTTATTTGTCACGCTCAACCACCTTACAGCCCTTGCATGTTCTTTATATTTATTTCTTATATGTACCTCTTCATATGTTTGACTGGAAGCTGAGTACTAGTTACGGATTCAAGATATTCATACTCACCATGATGTTGTTGTGCTGCAGATATTTCTCAGAGCCAGATAACATGGTCCAAAAAGCACATCATGATGCAATCTTTTCTAGGATCGTGAATGACTCTATCACTTTCCATTTTTGGAATGGCATCACATCTGCACTGGTGCCTGAACCCAGCAGTCTTGTTTCGAAAATCCTTGACCGTTACTGCATCCGTTGCCTTGATGTTTTATAGTTGCAGCAGCCATTTTGGTTTAGAACACATACACAGAAGAAATGTTTCATTGGGTACTCAGAATGGCTATGTTATATTGCTGAATCTTACAGAACATTGTGGTGGGGAAAAATACCGGCAGCATTGTGTATATATTCTTTTCACCATGGCTTGTGCCGGAGCTGCACCTGCAAGCAAGTGCAAGCATGTTGACTTGACTAGTTATTTTACCAGTTGTCGATAGCAAAAATCTTCATACTGGCAATACAGACTGCAAGAACTGAAGGCATTTGGAACTGAGAGTTTTGACTAGTTCGGTACCCTTCTATATTTGCACATATACTGATAATTTTCACAATTTGATATTTTTAAAATGACATGATTGATGCAAGACAGGTTAGTAGAAATTAAAGGTCCATGTACCGAATTCCCTGGTTTATCTAGATCTCTGGTAAGCTTTTATTTCTCAGAGCATGAAAATGTCTGAATTAACGACTTGGGAACAAGCATGTCAGCACATAATTATAGTACACGTCTTTTTTTTTTAAAAAAATACACAGTACAACACAGACACTCATAATGCATGCACACTCACCCCTATAAACACGTGCATGTAAATCCTATCCCTATAAGCTCCATCGAAGAGTGGGTCGGCAATACTCGAAGCAGAATTGTTTGCTACTATCTCTTCAAATTATAAGATATTTTGGTTTTTCTATATACATTATTTTATCTATGTCTATGTATATCTAAAAAGGTCAAAATATCTTATAACTTGAACGGAGAGAGTATAATTTAAGTTATGCATTTTTCAAAAGTTTACTGTCTATACATGTAAACTGAAGAGACGACGCTGAGGACAATATAAACTACTAGCCCTTATCGTCAACACATACACACTTTGTTACACGTAACATGTCTAACGAGTAACGACGCGCCAACTTTTTCGTGAGATATTCGTGCTTTCCAAAAAGGCAGCTCAGTCCGTCGTAGGCAGGCGCCGTCTCTTGTAGCTGATGATCACCTTCCCCTGCGGCCCTCGCATGACCACGTTCCAGTCCGTCCTGGGGAACGGGGACACCAGCTCCATCTCGAAGTCGTTAGAACCGTAGGATCATAGATCTAGTCATTGACTGATTTTATTCGGGATAAAAGGCGTAGTACTTTCTAATGCATGTAGAACTAGAGAGAAGGAAGAGGTAGAAGATGGTCGTGTCAGACCTGAGACCACAGTGGAAAGAGATCCACTTGTGTCCGTCATGGGGTCGACGTCTACGCTAAGGCAGCGACGGTCGGTGAAGATGTGTCGAAGATGCGGTGCCGGCGGTGAAGATGACGACGACGCAGTGCTGTGGCGGAGGTACTTTCCGTCACTGATTGCGCCCCTCACTTAGATGGTGGGCTGGGCGCCCCCAATCAAAGCACAAATCAAAGGCTCAATTGGGCCGTTGGGTCCAGTTAGGTTAGAGATCAATCTAACAATCTCTCCCTTGATCTCTTTCCATCTTTTACTTTCATATTCTTTATTTTTGTTCATTCCATTACAGATTAACGCATAGAGCATGTCTCATCGTCACGGTCAATTGCCGATAGATTTAACAGCTACAACACACTACTCTGTTATGAAATAGATATTTATCTTTAGACCTTCTTTTATCCAGGAATTATAGGCTTTCCCTTAAACCCATGCCGGCTACATGTTCTCTGAACACGTTGGGTGGTAAGCCTTTTGTAAGCGGATCCACGAGCATCTTTACTGTACTTATATGCTCAAGACTTATGACTTGATCCTGGACTTTATCTTTCACAACATAATACTTTATGTCAATGTGTTTGGAAGCACCGCTTGACTTATTGTTGTGAGCATACTGTACTACCGGATTATTATCGCAGTATAACTTTAGTGGTCTATAGATGTCGTCAACCATCTTCAAACCGGGTATGAACTTCTTTAATCAGTTCACCTGCCTCGTTGCCTCGTAACACGCTACAAACTCGGCATATATTGCGGACGATGTAGTGACAGTTTGTTTTGAGCTTTTCCATAAAATAGCTCCCCCTACGAGAGTGAATACATATCCAGACGTGGATTTTCTATCATCTCCCGCATAATCAGAATTTAAATACCCCACTATATGGAGTGAATCAGATCTCCTATATGTCATCATGAGGCCTTTCGTTCATTGCAAATAGCGCAAGACTTTCTTTACCAATTTCGAGTGTTCTATTCCAGGATTGCTCTGGAATCTGCCAAGTAACCCGGTAACAAATGTCAAGTCAAGGTGCGTGTATACTTGAGCATATTGCAAGCTTCCGACAGCTGAAGCATATGGAACCGCTTTCATTTGATCGATCTCATATTGGTTCCTGGGGCATTGAAAATCTCCATATCTGTCGCCCTTGACTATAGGAGCAGGTGAGGGACTACATTTGTGCACACTAAATTTCTTTAAGATCATTTTTTATGTATGCCTTTTGTGACAGTCCTAATACCCCTTTACTTCTATCTCGGTGAATCTCGATCCCTAGAACAAACGAAGTTTCACCAAGATCTTTCATATCAAATTTTGAGAACAAAAATTTCTTTATCTTCAGTAGTAGACTGACATCACTACTAGCAAGTAAGATATCATCCACATACAGGACATGGAAGATGAACTTCTCATTCTTAAACTTTGTGTAGACACAATTGTCCTCTACATTCTCTTTAAACCTAAAATTCTTTATTGTCTGATCAAACTTCAAGTACCATTGTCTTGAAGCTTGTTTTAATCCATAAATGGATTTCTTTAGGCGACATTCCATTCGTTCTTTTCCTTCCATGATAAAACCTTTCGGTTGTGTCATGTGAACATTTTTCTCTAAGTCTCCGTTGAGAAATGTCGTCTTTACATCCATCTGATGTAATTCTAAATCGTAATGTGCCACTAATGTCATTATGATTCTGAAGAAATCCTTATATGAGACTGCAGAAAATGTCTCATTGTAATCAATCCCTTCTCTTTGCGTAAAGCCTTTTGCCATAAGACGGGCTTTATATCTCTCTATATTCCCTTGAGAGTCAAGCTTTGTTTTGTAGACCCATTTACAGCCTGCTGTTTTGGCTCCTTTAGGAATTATCTCTAAATCCCAAACTTTATTGGCGTTCATAGATTTCATTTCATCTTCCATGGCCTCAAGCCACTTTGATGAATGATCACTTCTCATGGCTTCTTCAAATGAGGTGGGATCGTCATCTATTTGAAATTCCTTAGTGTTGTACACTTCATAATCAGTAGGAATAACTGATTTTCTAACTCTTTGAGACCTTCTAGGGGCCTCCACATTTAGCACATCTTCTGTTTAAGGCTGTTGTTGCTCCCCCTCATTTGTGACAATAGATTCTATAGGATCCTGAAGAACAGATTCCTCATCATTATTCATTGTTGCCATAGGCGGGATAACAACAGGTGCTGGCACCACAGTGTCTTGCACTGTCGGTGCAGCGACAGTAGGTAGTGAGAAAAATGGCTCATGAATCATCGGAGTGGATGCATACACCCGTTTCTCTTCAAGGTTAATTTCTCAACCTACCATGCTCCCCTTCATCATCTTATCATCTAGGAAGACAACGTGTCTCGTTTCCACAAACTTTGTATATCTATTTGGACAGTAGAAACGAAAACCTTTTAACTTTTCTGGGTAGCCAATGAAATGGCAACTCACTATTTTGGGATCTAGCTTCTCAATGTCCGGGTTAAATACTTTAGCCTCAGCAGGGCTCCCCCCACATGCAAGTGGTTTAGTGAGGGTACTCTTCCTGTCCACAACTCATACGGTGTTTTGGGCACCGACTTACTTAGTACTCTATTGAGAATATAAATGGCGGTTTTTAACGCCTCCATCCACATGCTCAATGGTAAGGTGGAGTAACTTATCATACTACGCACCATATCCATCAGGGTACGATTATGTCTTTCAGCTACTTCATTCTGTTGAGGTTCGCCCGGTGTTAAATACTAGGCAACTATGTCATTCTCCTGTAAAAACCTTGCAAAAGGTCCAGGAACTTGGCCATATGTGGTATGCCGACCGTAGTACTCCCCTCCACGGTCGGACCTGACTATCTTAATCTTTAAGTTGTGTTGGTTTTCAACTTCTGCCTTAAATATCTTAAACTTATCCAATGCTTCTGTTCTTTCTTTGATTGGATAAATATAGCCATAACGGGAGTAATCATCTGTGAATGTTATGAACGAATCATAACCATCCACACTCTTTACAGGAAATGGACCACAGATGTCTGTGTGAATAATCTGTAGAATTCCTGTGCTTCGTTTGGCATCTTTCTTGATTTTCTTTACATACTTTCCTTTTATGCAATCTATGCATTGTTCTAAATCTGAGAGCTCTAATGGAGGAAGAATTTCATTCTTAACTAGTCTTTCTATTCTCCCCCTCGAAATATAGTCTAAACGATAGTGCCATAATTTTGACAACACATCGTGAGCTCTCTTTCGTTTTCTATTTACATCCGTAGACGAGGATACATTCACATTATCGCACGCAACGTTTCCATCATCGCATACAACATTTACATCATCACGTAGTGATAACAAATAAAGCTCATTCTATAAGATAGCAAGACCAACACATGCATCATTAAATGTTATCTTACATTTGCCATTTATAAAATGGCAATCATAACCATCATTGTCCAAACATGACACACTAATCAAGTTCCTCTGTAACGAGGGAACATAAAGAACATCTCTAAGTATGAGTTTGAAACCATCAGCTAACTCTAGAGAAAGATCGCCAGTGGCTTCAACTTCTGTTTGGACTCCATTTGCGACTTTAACATGTCTTTCGCTTCTTTGCGTAGTCCTCGTCGAACGGAATCCCTGTAAAGAATTAGCAACATAAATAGTTGCACCTGAGTCAATCCACCAAGTAGATTTTAAATACTGTATATACAGGGATTCATTTATAAACGTAATAATGTTCTCACCTTTCTTTACCATGATCATCTTTAGGTAATCGGGACAATCTTTCTTATAATGTCCCATCTTCTTGCAGTAGAGACATTGATCTTTCTCTACTGTGAACTTGTTTTGCTGTGGCTGATGCAGCATGGGACCCTTTCCCTTTGACTTTGAGGAGAAGTTAGCATTAGTATTCTTTTTCTTGTTATCTTTCAGATAATTGATAGTGCCACCATTGACAACTTTCATTCTCTCCTCTTGCACACACATAGCCATGAGCCTCTCCATGTCCTATTTCTCGGGCTGTATGTTATAGTTGACAACAAAAGTGTCAAACTCTTTTGGCAAGGAAGCAAAAACCAGATGGATAAGGAACTCATCCTTGAAAGCTAGATCCATTGGTTTTAGCTTGGATGCCAAATGGCTCATCCTTAGTATGTGCTCTCTTATGCCACCATTGCCTGAGTATCTCTCTGTCACCAGCTGCTTTATCAGCTGGGTAGCATATGTCTTTGAAGAGCCAGTGAACTGACTCTTTATTCTTTCAAGATACTCAGTGACGGTGTCATACTCTGGGATTGAGTCCACAATTACAGGCTCAATCGTATTCTTTATCACAGCTAAACACTTCTTGTTGGCAGTGACCCATTTCCTATGCTCAAGGCATAGGACATTCTTTGGGATGCAAAATCCCTCTCTCTGGTTGCCCAGGCAGCATCAGCCTCGTTTGTCTCCCGCACCGGTGTCACAGGCTCTGTGGGACACGGTGTGGTGACTACCCAGTCCACCTCAGCGAGGATGAAAGCCAGGTCGATCTTTTTTTTCCACTCAATGTAGTTATCACCTTTTAGAGTGGGAATCTCTTTGATACAACTCATCAAGTTATACTCGCCTGGAAACACAATTTAAATAGTATGAGAACATAAATAATAACAATAATAATTGAATACCTTAGTTCCAACGTTGGTCAAAATTAAAACATACAATTATTCTCTACACTAATTCTACATCACCGTTGGGTAGAAATAGAATTAATGCAAGACAAAATATCATAATATTGCCATTAATCAACGTTTGTCAGAATAATAACATTATTATGATCAATTAAAACATATCTATTTTTTAAAATTAAATTCTCCCGTTGGTTCGAATTTAATAATGAAAATAACATCTTTACATATGCAGCAGGAATATTATAATTTGATAAATTTTACCCATAGGAAAATCCTCTTTTCTATTTTCTTTTGAGCCAATTTCTATTTTCAATTTGCTGGAAAAAAGAAAAAATGAAAATGGGCTCATTCTTTACTATTTCAGCCCAAAACCGGCAAAAGCCGGCTCGGCCCACTGCTCCACGCGCGCGTAGGCCGCACCTAGGCCGCAACCTAGGCCTGGGCCGGCAAAGTCGCGCCCCGCGTGCTCCCGCCTAGGCCACGAGTTGGCCCGCTCTATCTCGGCCGTCCGTCCAGCATCGGACGGTTGCGCGTCGACTTCGAGTGGATAAAAACCGCCGACGTTGGCCTCCAACCGAAACCCTAACTCATTTTCCACTCCGCTCTCTCTCTCTCTCTCTCTTCGCCGCTCCGCTTCTTTCCTCAGCGCACCACAGCGACTGCCGAGCGACGACGACTGAGAGCAAGCAGCCGCGGCGACCGAGCATCTGGTGCTGTTGCCGGCCCCTTCACCAGCGCGCGCGCTCCCCACGCGGGTGAGCACGCCGCCGTCGAGAGGACTAGCGGCGACACCCTTTTCCCCTCGGTAAGGAGCTCCCGAAACCCTGAAACCCTAGATCTCCCGTCCTCTTCTCCACCTTCTTTCTCTCAGCCTCGCGAGCACGCGCCCAGCGGCGGTACAGTGGTGAAGATTGTCATTTTCCCTTCCCTTTTTCTATTTGATTGCATTTCTTTTGTTTTTTTCTCAGATCTATCCGATTTCTACCTTTTGTTTTTGGATCTATCCTATTTCAGGGTTGGGGATGGGGATGGAAGTTAGGGTTAGGGTTCCGGGTTATTTGTTAGGGTGTCACTGTTGTTCTTTTCCCGAATCGATTTCGAGTTTTAGGGTTCGGTCTAAACGTGAAAATCGAGCCCTTCTTCTTCTTTCTTTAACCCAGATAGGGTTAGGGTTCATCCGAACCCTCTTCTTTTCTCAGATCCGAAGGGATCGAAGTTAGGGTTCAACCGAACCCTCTTTCTTTAACCTAGTTAGGGTTAGGGTTCATCCGAACCCTCTTTCCTTTTCTCAGATCCGAAAGGATCTAAACTGATATGCTAGATCTATACTCAAACGAGGCTCTGGTACCATTGTTAGAACCGTAGGATCATAGATCTAGCCATTGACTGATTCTATTTGGGATAAAAGGCGTAGTACTTCCTAATGCATGTAGAACTAGAGAGAAGGGAGAGGTAGAAGATGGTCGTGTCAGACCTGAGACCACAGTGGAAGGAGATCCGCTTGTGTCCGCCATGGGGTCGACGTCTGCGCTAAGGCAGCGACGGTCGGTGAAGATGTGTCGGAGATGCGGTGCCGGCGGTGAAGATGACGACGGCGCAGTGCTGTGGCGGAGGTACTTTCCGTCACTGGTTGCGCCCCTCACTTAGATCAGGTTTAGGGTTTGTCGGTGAGGAGGTCGGCTCTGGTCAACCTCGTGATTAGAGCCGCCGACCCCCACATCTTTTTATAGCGCACGGTGACCGGGGCCCTCTAGCCATGGTGGGCTGGGCGCCCCCGATCAAAGCACAAATCAAAGGCTCAATTAGGCTGTTGGGTTCAGTTAAGTTAGAGATCAATCTAACAGAAGTTCCTCAGCAGATGGCTCCCTATCAACTTAAGCTGCATGTACGCGAACGCCTCGCCGACGCAGAGGTGCCTTCCTGCGCCGAAAGACAAGTAGGCTAGCGCGCCGCCGGCCTTGTCCTCCGCTCCCCGGGGCGCGAACCGATCCGGGTCGTACTTGTCCGGTTCGTCGTAGATGTGCGGCAGCCTGTTGTGGAGCACCAGCGGGCTGGCGACCGCGTGGCCCTTGGGCACCTCGTACTCGCGGCCGTCCCTGGTTAGCACGGTGAAGCTCTGCCGCGCGTGGCGGAGCAGCATCAGCGCGGGAGGGTGCAGGCGCAGGGTTTCCTTGACGCAGCGGTGCAGGGTGTCCATCTCCTGCAGCACGTCGTAGTCGACGCGGTCCCCGTGCCGCGCCACGATCCGCCGCTGCTCCTGGACGGCGGCGCGCAGGTGCTTGGTGTGGGTGAGGAGGCGCGCCCCAGTCCAGGTGCCCGCGCTGGAGCTGTTGTGCTGCCCCGACGACCTCCGTCTCCGTCGTCCCACAGCCGTCCTTGTACCGGGCGTCGAGCAGGCACTGCAGCATGTCGTCGTCGGTGCGGCTCTTGCGGGACCTGACGATCTCGGTGAATATCTCGCCTAGCCTGGCGCGCGCCGCGTCGCGCCGGCTGTGCGCGGGGATGGGCAGGTGAGGGAACAGGATCGTGACGAGGCGCATGCCGTCGTTGAGCTCGCGGAGCAGCGACCCGACCTCGCTGAACATCTTCTCCCGGACGGCGGCGCCGAACAGGCACCGGCTGGTGATGAGCGTCACCAGGTGCTCTAGCTCCTGCTTCAGATCAACTTTGCCGGACTGCCCCCACCTCGCAAAATGACTCTGCACAGTACATGCGTGTACTTAGGCACCGTTTGATTTGCAGCAGGAGAAATTATATTTACGCGAGCTTACCTCGACTTCAAGAACCATGAGGCTGACATAGGTCCTGAGCTTCACCGGCTTCAAGGCGTCGCCGAAGAACCGGAACTGCTCATGCCGAGTGGCGTAATCGACGTCGAAGGCGATGCCAGGGCCGAAGGTGGGGATGGTGAACCGAGAGACCTCGTCCTGGCTGATCTCGGAATCCAGGCCCCGGTAGAAATGGCTCGACACGTCTGGCCCGACCAAGAAGGTGAGCTTCAGGTGAAACAGGCGCACGGTGAAAACGCTCCCCAGCCTCGTGTAGTGGTCGCGGATCAGGGCCAACGGGCCCTTGATGAGCAGCGCTGGCAGGTCGCCGAGAAGAGGGACCCCCGGAGACACGGGAGGAGGTGGGCGCTTCGTTGTCGTCGGACCGGCATCTGATTGTCGTCGTCGTCCTGTAATCTTGGTCGCTGCTACTATGGCGATGGAAAAGGCAGCAAAACCATATGGTTAATTGTCGGTAAATCCATGACGACGGATGGCACTGCAAGTACATGGCATTTGAAGTGGCTAGTGTTATTTATGTCTGTGTCAAGATAAATCATAGCTAGGGCTAGCTGTTTCTTTTATGTTATTATTATCATTGTCTCGGGTCGCAAATGTAAGCGGTTTTGTGTTTTGCCTTAAGTCAACTTTTCAAGGTTCTTGTTTTACAACAAAATGGATAAGTCAGACATTCTAAGACTGCATTTGGATCGAGACCAGCCGCCGCAGTTTGTCAGGATGCTGTACAAATAAATAGCTCATGCGTAGTTCATTTTCTAGCCGATTCCATGCCAATTTTGGGTGGTCGATTCCTGGGCCAGACCTTGGCCGTCCAAATTGGTTTTGGCGAGACATGTGTGGGCCGCAGCAACCAAATTAAATGTGCCCTAAATATCAGTCAATGGTTGATAACGAACAACATCTTTACAACGCGGAGAATGACGTTTATAAGAGTTTTCTCTCGTGCTGAAAAATGTCTGTTAATTACTATACATGGCATCTTTCACTCCTCCATCTAAGAAAAAAAAAATCCTATTGTACACGCCTTATAAGGTTCATAAAAATACTATAGATTCATGAGGACAAGTAGTTTAATAATAGGAAAAAGTCTACTCCACCCCTCAACTATGGAAGGTGGTCTACATAACTCCCTCAACTACGAAACCGTCTGTTTTACCCCCTGAACTTTCCAAAACCGTCTAATTTACCACCTGGGCAGTTTTCAGCGGCGGTTTTGCTACAGTACCTTAGAATAGATGGTGCCGAGGTTTTGCTACAGTTTTCAACGGTGGTTTTCAGGGGGTAGAATAGACGGTTTTGAAAAGTTCAGGAGGTAAAACAGACGGTTTCATAGTTGAGGGGTGTCGGGTACCTTAGAACGGGGTACCTCAAGCGAACATCGAAAGGGTCGCTAAAGTCCCCTCTAATAAATAAAAACTAGAAGGCGAGTCGTGGGCCCCTCACGAGCCACGACCGAGCCCACTGGGTCCTTTTCCTCCTCGCCTCAAGCCCTGAGCGGGAGGTCTCGGCATCCTGACGCAAACTCCGCTTCGTCCGAGGCTCTCCGGAGAAGGCCTCGGCAGGGAACGCCGTCTCCACCTCGCCCGAGGCCCTCCACAGAAGGCCTCGGCAGGAAGTACATTCTCCGTGTCGCGCGAGGCCTCGGCAAGGAGCCTGATCTCCGTCTCACGCGAGGCCTCATTCTCCGTACCGCTCGAGGCCGGCTCGTCCGCAGCCCGTCGCCCCCGCCTTGGTTGACCCCCCCCGACAGCGCGTCACGTCTCATTAATACTTTCAACCACTCCCGCAATCTCAGCCAGACAGTAGCTCAACGCCACAGAATGGCCGACGTGACCCGAGGTCGCATCAGCGCCATACCGGCCGGGACAGGGCACGGCGGGGATTACCGGCCACTGTATCATAACACTATGTCCACGATCAGCGCCATACCGGCTGGGACAGGATACGACGGAGATTACCAGCCACTGTGTCCTAATGTTGTACCCACGATCAGCCGCTCGCACAAGGCCTCGACACTGTACACCAGGGCTTCGGCGACCTTGGGGTTCGTGCCCGTCGAGACCCCCCACCGCAGTGCAAGCCTTGGCACCGACCAAGTCTCGGCCTCGCGCACAGTTTGTACACAGTGGTTTGCACGTTCGTCGCCACGTCCGCTCCAAGGCATTCCCGGGGCTCCCACGACACACAGGATCTGATGAGACAACCACGCCGCCCCAGTACTCCAAGGACGGACCACTCCTACGACCACGCCGCCATAGGAACAGGCCACAGGGCTCGGACGTGCCACCCCTATTGGCACGACGCCACATAGTAATACATGTACGGTCCTTGTCCTCCCTTTAACTATAAAAGGAGAGGACTTGGGCCACTTAGAGGGAGAGGACACTTGGTAACACACACGCACACATTCCAGCCGCTTGAGAGTAACGTCTCAGACGACCCACATGACACTCTGCTGAGACCTAGGACTAGTTCCTTCTCCTCCTTAGCTTGTAACCCCCTACTACGAGCACTTCGGTGCAAGGAATACAAGTTCGATCTCTCAGACTGGACGTAGGGCACCGATTGCCCAAACCAGTATAAATCTTATGTCTCTTTGCATCACCATCTGGAATCAGGAGCATGCAGAATAAATTCACTGGTTGGTTGAGGACCCCCCCCCAGTCCGAAACACCGACAGTTGGCGTGCCAGGTAGGGGCCGTCTGCGTGTCAGTTTCGTCATCCCAGCAAGTTCCGGATGGCAGACCCCATACGACCATTGCGTCTCGGCACCGTAGTTTGGTTCGGGAGCCTAGAGTTCATGTCTCTAGGGCATGAGTATGATATGGTACTCCTCACACCTCGAGCCCCACCGTCCGACGATGAAGTTACGCACCGGCAGCCCATGCGCAGGCGGCGCCCGGGCGGCCGCTCTCGCCGCGCTCGCCATGCACGACACGAGCAAGGCCACCCCGACGCTATGTGAACCCGGGGCGGCACGCCATTCCTTGCCAATATCCTACGACCAGCTGTTGGCATAGGGTCCCTGGCTGGGGACCTATCTGGCCTGAGCTTGGACAAAGGAAATTCGCCGGTGACACGCGGCGATGCCCAGTCATCAGGCTCCGCTCCACCACCCCCTGAAGAACCGACTCCGCCGGAGCAGAATTTGGCAACGGCACCATCCCCATACCCCTTTGGGTTAAGAAATGCCGCCGCCTCTTACGCCTATGCTTACACTGCCGCTCATGAGGATCCCTCGGAACTTCGCCAGTGCTTCACTCTTGACCTAAGCACCCATGCCGACTCCTCGGATGAGGACGAGGCATGGCCCAGAGCAGATTTCTCCGGGCTCCATGACCCTGAGGCTTTGCGCCAGTTCTTGGCCGCAAGCGACTACTGCTTCGGTTACTCTGACTCCGACGACGAAGGCACTTACGACCCCACTCGCGAGTGTTTTCACGTCGGGCTTGGGATGCCGAGGGCGGGCGAAGAGGATGAGGGGGCAGGTAGCCATTCCCCGCTTCGTCCAGGGGCAGGCGCCGCCACACCCTCATGCAATGTCCTGCCGACCGCACGAAATGAGAACGTCGCTCTTGCACGACCTTAGCACCCAGACCTAGAACAGCTCTGTGAGCTCCAGGCTAAGGTCGAACAAGACCAGCTCCTTCTGCAGCAGCTTCGAGACTCTCTCGAACAACAACAGTGAGGTCGTGGCGAAGGCAGGGGAGCCCGACGGAGGGCCCGCGATGTGCATCACCGCATCCATGACGACGAAGGGAGTGAGCAACCCCCAGTCTTCAATCGCGCTAGCTAGAACATCGCGGCTGCTGCAATGCTGGTCCATGCAATGCCCGAGCCTTCTACCATGGAGGGGCGGCGGGTCCGCGGCGAGCTCCGCGATCTCCTAGAGACCACTACGGTTCAGTAGGCCGAGAGTTCCACCTCCCGATGGCACGGGGGCGCCTCGAACCTTCCCACGGCACCGCCTCGGCAAGACAGGGAAGCCTCGGCTCGTCTCGAGCCCGACCGAGCGCCAATAGCCCATAGGGTCCCCGTGCTTCTGGACCACCTCGGCAATCGACGTGAGGCACAGGGAGACCATGAGGCGGTCAGCAGGCGACAACGCCACGACAACGAGGGGCCCGCTCGGGGCTACCACCCA